>NW_025963702.1:0-57382 GCF_910591885.1 Bombus terrestris
GGGACAACGTGGGACAACGTGGGACAACGTGGGACACCGTTGGACACCGTTGGACACCGTTGGACACCGTTGGACATCGTTGGACACCGTGGGACAACGTGGGACAACGTGGGACAACGTGGGAAACCATGGAACAACGTGGGACAACGTGGGACACCGTTGGACATCGTTGGACATCGTTGGACACCGTGGGACAACGTGGGGCAACGTGGGAAAACGTGGGACAACGTGGGACACCGTTGGACATCGCTGGACACCGTTGGACATCGTTGGACACCGTGGGACAACGTGGGACAACGTGGGACAACGTGGGAAACCATGGAACAACGTGGGACAACGTGGGACACCGTTGGACATCGTTGGACAACGTGGGACAACGTGGGACAACGTGGGACAACGTGGGACAACGTGGGACAACGTGGGACACCGTTGGACACCGTGGGACACCTTTGGACACCGTTGGACATCGTTGGACACCGTGGGACAACGTGGGACAACGTGGGACAACGTGGGACAACGTGGGACAACGTGGGACAACGTGGGACAACGTGGGACAACGTGGGACAACGTGGGACAACGTGGGACAACGTGGGACAACGTGGGACACCGTTGGACAACGTGGGACACCGTTGGACATCGTTGGACACCGTGGGACAACGTGGGACAACGTGGGACAACGTGGGACAACGTGGGACAACGTGGGACACCGTTGGACATCGTTGGACATCGTTGGACATCGTGGGACACCGTTGGACATCGTTGGACATCGTTGGACACCGTTGGACACCGTTGGACAACGTGGGACATCGTGGGACAACGTGGGACAACGTGGGACAACGTGGGACAACGTGGGACACCGTTGGACACCGTGGGACACCGTTGGACACCGTTGGACACCGTTGGACATCGTTGGACATCGTTGGACATCGTGGGACACCGTTGGACATCGTTGGACATCGTTGGACACCGTTGGACATCGTTGGACACCGTTGGACATCGTTGGACATCGTTGGACATCGTGGGACACCGTTGGACATCGTTGGACATCGTTGGACACCGTTGGACATCGTTGGACATCGTTGGACATCGTTGGACACCGTTGGACACCGTTGGACACCGTTGGACATCGTTGGACACCGTGGGACAACGTGGGACAACGTGGGACAACGTGGGACAACGTGGGACAACGTGGGACATCGTGGGACAACGTGGGACAACGTGGGACAACGTGGGACAACGTGGGACACCGTTGGACACCGTGGGACACCGTTGGACACCGTTGGACATCGTTGGACACCGTGGGACAACGTGGGACAACGTGGGACAACGTGGGACAACGTGGGACATCGTGGGACAACGTGGGACAACGTGGGACAACGTGGGACAACGTGGGACATCGTGGGACAACGTGGGACAACGTGGGACAACGTGGGACATCGTGGGACAACGTGGGACAACGTGGGACAACGTGGGACAACGTGGGACAACGTGGGACACCGTTGGACACCGTTGGACACCGTTGGACACCGTTGGACATCGTTGGACACCGTGGGACAACGTGGGACAACGTGGGACAACGTGGGAAACCATGGAACAACGTGGGACAACGTGGGACACCGTTGGACATCGTTGGACATCGTTGGACACCGTGGGACAACGTGGGACAACGTGGGACAACGTGGGACAACGTCGGACAACGTGGGACAACGTGGGACATCGTGGGACAACGTGGGACAACGTGGGACAACGTGGGACAACGTGGGACAACGTGGGACACCGTTGGACACCGTGGGACACCGTTGGACAACGTTGGACATCGTTGGACACCGTGGGACAACGTGGGACAACGTGGGACAACGTGGGACAACGTGGGACATCGTGGGACAACGTGGGACAACGTGGGACAACGTGGGACAACGTGGGACAACGTGGGACAACGTGGGACAACGTGGGACATCGTGGGACAACGTGGGACAACGTGGGACAACGTGGGACAACGTGGGACAACGTGGGACATCGTGGGACAACGTGGGACAACGTGGGACAACGTGGGACAACGTGGGACATCGTGGGACAACGTGGGACAACGTGGGACAACGTGGGACATCGTGGGACAACGTGGGACAACGTGGGACAACGTGGGACAACGTGGGACACCGTTGGACACCGTTGGACACCGTTGGACACCGTTGGACATCGTTGGACACCGTGGGACAACGTGGGACAACGTGGGACAACGTGGGAAACCATGGAACAACGTGGGACAACGTGGGACACCGTTGGACATCGTTGGACAACGTGGGACAACGTGGGACAACGTGGGACAACGTGGGACAACGTGGGACAACGTGGGACAACGTGGGACAACGTGGGACACCGTTGGACACCGTGGGACACCGTTGGACACCGTTGGACATCGTTGGACACCGTGGGACAACGTGGGACAACGTGGGACAACGTGGGACAACGTGGGACAACGTGGGACAACGTGGGACAACATGGGACAACGTGGGACAACGTGGGACAACGTGGGACATCGTGGGACAACGTGGGACAACGTGGGACAACGTGGGACATCGTGGGACAACGTGGGACAACGTGGGACAACGTGGGACAACGTGGGACAACGTGGGACACCGTTGGACACCGTTGGACACCGTTGGACACCGTTGGACACCGTTGGACATCGTTGGACATCGTTGGACATCGTGGGACACCGTTGGACATCGTTGGACATCGTTGGACACCGTTGGACATCGTTGGACATCGTTGGACATCGTTGGACACCGTTGGACACCGTTGGACACCGTTGGACATCGTTGGACACCGTGGGACAACGTGGGACAACGTGGGACAACGTGGGACAACGTGGGACAACGTGGGACAACGTGGGACATCGTGGGACAACGTGGGACAACGTGGGACAACGTGGGACAACGTGGGACAACGTGGGACATCGTGGGACAACGTGGGACAACGTGGGACAACGTGGGACAACGTGGGACATCGTGGGACAACGTGGGACAACGTGGGACAACGTGGGACATCGTGGGACAACGTGGGACAACGTGGGACAACGTGGGACAACGTGGGACACCGTTGGACACCGTTGGACACCGTTGGACACCGTTGGACATCGTTGGACACCGTGGGACAACGTGGGACAACGTGGGACAACGTGGGAAACCATGGAACAACGTGGGACAACGTGGGACACCGTTGGACATCGTTGGACAACGTGGGACAACGTGGGACAACGTGGGACAACGTGGGACAACGTGGGACAACGTGGGACAACGTGGGACAACGTGGGACACCGTTGGACACCGTGGGACACCGTTGGACACCGTTGGACATCGTTGGACACCGTGGGACAACGTGGGACAACGTGGGACAACGTGGGACAACGTGGGACAACGTGGGACAACGTGGGACAACGTGGGACAACGTGGGACATCGTGGGACAACGTGGGACAACGTGGGACAACGTGGGACAACGTGGGACACCGTTGGACAACGTGGGACACCGTTGGACATCGTTGGACACCGTGGGACAACGTGGGACAACGTGGGACAACGTGGGACAACGTGGGACAACGTGGGACACCGTTGGACATCGTTGGACATCGTTGGACATCGTGGGACACCGTTGGACATCGTTGGACATCGTTGGACACCGTTGGACACCGTTGGACAACGTGGGACATCGTGGGACAACGTGGGACAACGTGGGACAACGTGGGACAACGTGGGACACCGTGGGACACCGTGGGACACCGTTGGACTCCGTTGGACACCGTTGGACATCGTTGGACATCGTTGGACATCGTGGGACACCGTTGGACATCGTTGGACATCGTTGGACACCGTTGGACATCGTTGGACACCGTTGGACATCGTTGGACATCGTTGGACATCGTGGGACAACGTGGGACAACGTGGGACACCGTGGGACAACGTGGGACAACGTGGGACAACGTGGGACAACGTGGGACATCGTGGGACAACGTGGGACAACGTGGGACAACGTGGGACAACGTGGGACATCGTGGGACAACGTGGGACAACGTGGGACAACGTGGGACATCGTGGGACAACGTGGGACAACGTGGGACAACGTGGGACAACGTGGGACAACGTGGGACACCGTTGGACACCGTTGGACACCGTTGGACACCGTTGGACATCGTTGGACACCGTGGGACAACGTGGGACAACGTGGGACAACGTGGGAAACCATGGAACAACGTGGGACAACGTGGGACACCGTTGGACATCGTTGGACATCGTTGGACACCGTGGGACAACGTGGGACAACGTGGGACAACGTGGGACAACGTCGGACAACGTGGGACAACGTGGGACATCGTGGGACAACGTGGGACAACGTGGGACAACGTGGGACAACGTGGGACAACGTGGGACAACGTGGGACATCGTGGGACAACGTGGGACAACGTGGGACACCGTTGGACATCGTTGGACACCGTGGGACACCGTGGGACAACGTGGGACAACGTGGGACAACGTGGGACAACGTGGGACAACGTGGGAAACCATGGAACAACGTGGGACAACGTGGGACACCGTTGGACATCGTTGGACAACGTGGGACAACGTGGGACAACGTGGGACAACGTGGGACAACGTGGGACAACGTGGGACACCGTTGGACACCGTGGGACACCGTTGGACACCGTTGGACATCGTTGGACACCGTGGGACAACGTGGGACAACGTGGGACAACGTGGGACAACGTGGGACAACGTGGGACAACGTGGGACAACGTGGGACAACGTGGGACAACGTGGGACAACGTGGGACAGCGTGGGACAACGTGGGACACCGTTGGACAACGTGGGACACCGTTGGACATCGTTGGACACCGTGGGACAACGTGGGACACCGTTGGACATCGTTGGACACCGTGGGACAACGTGGGACAACGTGGGACAACTTGGGACACCGTTGGACACCGTTGGACACCGTTGGACACCGTTGGACATCGTTGGACACCGTGGGACAACGTGGGACAACGTGGGACAACGTGGGACAACGTGGGACAACGTGGGACATCGTGGGACAACGTGGGACAACGTGGGACAACGTGGGACAACGTGGGACAACGTGGGACATCGTTGGACACCGTTGGACATCGTTGGACACCGTTGGACACCGTGGGACAACGTGGGACAACGTGGGACAACGTGGGACACCGTTGGACACCGTTGGACACCGTTGGACACCGTTGGACATCGTTGGACACCGTGGGACAACGTGGGACAACGTGGGACAACGTGGGAAACCATGGAACAACGTGGGACAACGTGGGACACCGTTGGACATCGTTGGACATCGTTGGACACCGTGGGACAACGTGGGGCAACGTGGGAAAACGTGGGACAACGTGGGACACCGTTGGACATCGCTGGACACCGTTGGACATCGTTGGACACCGTGGGACAACGTGGGACAACGTGGGACAACGTGGGAAACCATGGAACAACGTGGGACAACGTGGGACACCGTTGGACATCGTTGGACAACGTGGGACAACGTGGGACAACGTGGGACAACGTGGGACAACGTGGGACAACGTGGGACACCGTTGGACACCGTGGGACACCTTTGGACACCGTTGGACATCGTTGGACACCGTGGGACAACGTGGGACAACGTGGGACAACGTGGGACAACGTGGGACAACGTGGGACAACGTGGGACAACGTGGGACAACGTGGGACAACGTGGGACAACGTGGGACAACGTGGGACAACGTGGGACACCGTTGGACAACGTGGGACACCGTTGGACATCGTTGGACACCGTGGGACAACGTGGGACAACGTGGGACAACGTGGGACAACGTGGGACAACGTGGGACACCGTTGGACATCGTTGGACATCGTTGGACATCGTGGGACACCGTTGGACATCGTTGGACATCGTTGGACACCGTTGGACACCGTTGGACAACGTGGGACATCGTGGGACAACGTGGGACAACGTGGGACAACGTGGGACAACGTGGGACACCGTTGGACACCGTGGGACACCGTTGGACACCGTTGGACACCGTTGGACATCGTTGGACATCGTTGGACATCGTGGGACACCGTTGGACATCGTTGGACATCGTTGGACACCGTTGGACATCGTTGGACACCGTTGGACATCGTTGGACATCGTTGGACATCGTGGGACACCGTTGGACATCGTTGGACATCGTTGGACACCGTTGGACATCGTTGGACATCGTTGGACATCGTTGGACACCGTTGGACACCGTTGGACACCGTTGGACATCGTTGGACACCGTGGGACAACGTGGGACAACGTGGGACAACGTGGGACAACGTGGGACAACGTGGGACATCGTGGGACAACGTGGGACAACGTGGGACAACGTGGGACAACGTGGGACACCGTTGGACACCGTGGGACACCGTTGGACACCGTTGGACATCGTTGGACACCGTGGGACAACGTGGGACAACGTGGGACAACGTGGGACAACGTGGGACATCGTGGGACAACGTGGGACAACGTGGGACAACGTGGGACAACGTGGGACATCGTGGGACAACGTGGGACAACGTGGGACAACGTGGGACATCGTGGGACAACGTGGGACAACGTGGGACAACGTGGGACAACGTGGGACAACGTGGGACACCGTTGGACACCGTTGGACACCGTTGGACACCGTTGGACATCGTTGGACACCGTGGGACAACGTGGGACAACGTGGGACAACGTGGGAAACCATGGAACAACGTGGGACAACGTGGGACACCGTTGGACATCGTTGGACATCGTTGGACACCGTGGGACAACGTGGGACAACGTGGGACAACGTGGGACAACGTCGGACAACGTGGGACAACGTGGGACATCGTGGGACAACGTGGGACAACGTGGGACAACGTGGGACAACGTGGGACAACGTGGGACACCGTTGGACACCGTGGGACACCGTTGGACAACGTTGGACATCGTTGGACACCGTGGGACAACGTGGGACAACGTGGGACAACGTGGGACAACGTGGGACATCGTGGGACAACGTGGGACAACGTGGGACAACGTGGGACAACGTGGGACAACGTGGGACAACGTGGGACAACGTGGGACATCGTGGGACAACGTGGGACAACGTGGGACAACGTGGGACAACGTGGGACAACGTGGGACATCGTGGGACAACGTGGGACAACGTGGGACAACGTGGGACAACGTGGGACATCGTGGGACAACGTGGGACAACGTGGGACAACGTGGGACATCGTGGGACAACGTGGGACAACGTGGGACAACGTGGGACAACGTGGGACACCGTTGGACACCGTTGGACACCGTTGGACACCGTTGGACATCGTTGGACACCGTGGGACAACGTGGGACAACGTGGGACAACGTGGGAAACCATGGAACAACGTGGGACAACGTGGGACACCGTTGGACATCGTTGGACAACGTGGGACAACGTGGGACAACGTGGGACAACGTGGGACAACGTGGGACAACGTGGGACAACGTGGGACAACGTGGGACACCGTTGGACACCGTGGGACACCGTTGGACACCGTTGGACATCGTTGGACACCGTGGGACAACGTGGGACAACGTGGGACAACGTGGGACACCGTTGGACATCGTTGGACAACGTGGGACAACGTGGGACAACGTGGGACAACGTGGGACAACGTGGGACAACGTGGGACAACGTGGGACAACGTGGGACACCGTTGGACACCGTGGGACACCGTTGGACACCGTTGGACATCGTTGGACACCGTGGGACAACGTGGGACAACGTGGGACAACGTGGGACAACGTGGGACAACGTGGGACAACGTGGGACAACGTGGGACAACGTGGGACATCGTGGGACAACGTGGGACAACGTGGGACAACGTGGGACAACGTGGGACACCGTTGGACAACGTGGGACACCGTTGGACATCGTTGGACACCGTGGGACAACGTGGGACAACGTGGGACAACGTGGGACAACGTGGGACAACGTGGGACACCGTTGGACATCGTTGGACATCGTTGGACATCGTGGGACACCGTTGGACATCGTTGGACATCGTTGGACACCGTTGGACACCGTTGGACAACGTGGGACATCGTGGGACAACGTGGGACAACGTGGGACAACGTGGGACAACGTGGGACACCGTTGGACACCGTGGGACACCGTTGGACTCCGTTGGACACCGTTGGACATCGTTGGACATCGTTGGACATCGTGGGACACCGTTGGACATCGTTGGACATCGTTGGACACCGTTGGACATCGTTGGACACCGTTGGACATCGTTGGACATCGTTGGACATCGTGGGACAACGTGGGACAACGTGGGACACCGTGGGACAACGTGGGACAACGTGGGACAACGTGGGACAACGTGGGACATCGTGGGACAACGTGGGACAACGTGGGACAACGTGGGACAACGTGGGACATCGTGGGACAACGTGGGACAACGTGGGACAACGTGGGACATCGTGGGACAACGTGGGACAACGTGGGACAACGTGGGACAACGTGGGACAACGTGGGACACCGTTGGACACCGTTGGACACCGTTGGACACCGTTGGACATCGTTGGACACCGTGGGACAACGTGGGACAACGTGGGACAACGTGGGAAACCATGGAACAACGTGGGACAACGTGGGACACCGTTGGACATCGTTGGACATCGTTGGACACCGTGGGACAACGTGGGACATCGTGGGACAACGTGGGACAACGTCGGACAACGTGGGACAACGTGGGACATCGTGGGACAACGTGGGACAACGTGGGACAACGTGGGACAACGTGGGACAACGTGGGACACCGTTGGACACCGTGGGACACCGTTGGACACCGTTGGACATCGTTGGACACCGTGGGACAACGTGGGACAACGTGGGACAACGTGGGACAACGTGGGACATCGTGGGACAACGTGGGACAACGTGGGACAACGTGGGACAACGTGGGACATCGTGGGACAACGTGGGACAACGTGGGACAACGTGGGACATCGTGGGACAACGTGGGACAACGTGGGACAACGTGGGACAACGTGGGACACCGTTGGACACCGTTGGACACCGTTGGACACCGTTGGACATCGTTGGACACCGTGGGACAACGTGGGACAACGTGGGAAACCATGGAACAACGTGGGACAACGTGGGACACCGTTGGACATCGTTGGACATCGTTGGACACCGTGGGACAACGTGGGACAACGTGGGACAACGTGGGACAACGTGGGACAACGTGGGACAACGTGGGACATCGTGGGACACCGTTGGACACCGTGGGACAACGTGGGACAACGTGGGAAAACGTGGGACAACGTGGGACAACGTGGGACAACGTGGGACAACGTGGGACAACGTGGGACAACGTGGGACAACGTGGGACATCGTGGGACAACGTGGGACAACGTGGGACAACGTGGGACATCGTGGGACAACGTGGGATAACGTGGGACAACGTGGGACAACGTGGGACAACGTGGGACACCGTTGGACACCGTTGGACACCGTTGGACACCGTTGGACATCGTTGGACACCGTGGGACAACGTGGGACAACGTGGGACAACGTGGGAAACCATGGAACAACGTGGGACACCGTTGGACATCGTTGGACATCGTTGGACACCGTGGGTCAACGTGGGACAACGTGGGACAACGTGGGACAACGTCGGACAACGTGGGACAACGTGGGACATCGTGGGACAACGTGGGACAACGTGGGACAACGTGGGACAACGTGGGACAACGTGGGACACCGTTGGACACCGTGGGACACCGTTGGACACCGTTGGACATCGTTGGACACCGCGGGACAACGTGGGACAACGTGGGACAACGTGGGACAACGTGGGACATCGTGGGACAACGTGGGACAACGTGGGACAACGTGGGACAACGTGGGACAACGTGGGACAACGTGGGACAACGTGGGACATCGTGGGACAACGTGGGACAACGTGGGACAACGTGGGACAACGTGGGACAACGTGGGACATCGTGGGACAACGTGGGACAACGTGGGACAACGTGGGACAACGTGGGACATCGTGGGACAACGTGGGACAACGTGGGACAACGTGGGACATCGTGGGACAACGTGGGACAACGTGGGACAACGTGGGACAACGTGGGACACCGTTGGACACCGTTGGACACCGTTGGACACCGTTGGACATCGTTGGACACCGTGGGACAACGTGGGACAACGTGGGACAACGTGGGAAACCATGGAACAACGTGGGACAACGTGGGACACCGTTGGACATCGTTGGACAACGTGGGACAACGTGGGACAACGTGGGACAACGTGGGACAACGTGGGACAACGTGGGACAACGTGGGACACCGTTGGACACCGTGGGACACCGTTGGACACCGTTGGACATCGTTGGACATCGTTGGACATCGTGGGACACCGTTGGACATCGTTGGACATCGTTGGACACCGTTGGACACCGTTGGACAACGTGGGACATCGTGGGACAACGTGGGACAACGTGGGACAACGTGGGACAACGTGGGACACCGTTGGACACCGTGGGACACCGTTGGACACCGTTGGACACCGTTGGACATCGTTGGACATCGTTGGACACCGTGGGACACCGTTGGACATCGTTGGACATCGTTGGACACCGTTGGACATCGTTGGACACCGTTGGACATCGTTGGACATCGTTGGACATCGTGGGACACCGTTGGACATCGTTGGACATCGTTGGACACCGTTGGACATCGTTGGACATCGTTGGACATCGTTGGACACCGT
Source organism: Bombus terrestris (assembly GCF_910591885.1). Taxonomy (NCBI): domain Eukaryota; kingdom Metazoa; phylum Arthropoda; class Insecta; order Hymenoptera; family Apidae; genus Bombus; species Bombus terrestris. Next base: position 10,821 of record NW_025963702.1, read on the forward strand.
TGGACACCGTTGGACACCGTTGGACATCGTTGGACACCGTGGGACAACGTGGGACAACGTGGGACAACGTGGGACAACGTGGGACAACGTGGGACATCGTGGGACAACGTGGGACAACGTGGGACAACGTGGGACAACGTGGGACAACGTGGGACACCGTTGGACACCGTGGGACACCGTTGGACACCGTTGGACATCGTTGGACACCGTGGGACAACGTGGGACAACGTGGGACAACGTGGGACAACGTGGGACAACGTGGGACACCGTTGGACACCGTTGGACACCGTTGGACACCGTTGGACATCGTTGGACACCGTGGGACAACGTGGGACAACGTGGGACAACGTGGGAAACCATGGAACAACGTGGGACAACGTGGGACACCGTTGGACATCGTTGGACATCGTTGGACACCGTGGGACAACGTGGGACAACGTGGGACAACGTGGGACAACGTGGGACAACGTGGGACATCGTGGGACAACGTGGGACAACGTGGGACAACGTGGGACATCGTGGGACAACGTGGGACAACGTGGGACAACGTGGGACAACGTGGGACACCGTTGGACACCGTTGGACACCGTTGGACACCGTTGGACATCGTTGGACACCGTGGGACAACGTGGGACAACGTGGGACAACGTGGGAAACCGTGGAACAACGTGGGACAACGTGGGACACCGTTGGACATCGTTGGACATCGTTGGACACCGTGGGACAACGTGGGACAACGTGGGACAACGTGGGACAACGTGGGACAACGTGGGAGAACGTGGGACATCGTGGGACACCGTTGGACACCGTGGGACAACGTGGGACAACGTGGGACAACGTGGGACAACGTGGGACAACGTGGGACAACGTGGGACAACGTGGGACAACGTGGGACAACGTGGGACATCGTGGGACAACGTGGGACAACGTGGGACAACGTGGGACAACGTGGGACAACGTGGGACAACGTGGGACAACGTGGCACAACGTGGGACAACGTGGGACACCGTTGGACATCGTTGGACAACGTGGGACAACGTGGGACAACGTGGGACAACGTGGGACAACGTGGGACAACGTGGGACAACGTGGGACAACGTGGGACACCGTTGGACACCGTTGGACATCGTTGGACACCGTGGGACAACGTGGGACAACGTGGGACAACGTGGGACAACGTGGGACAACGTGGGACAACGTGGGACATCGTGGGACAACGTGGGACAACGTGGGACAACGTGGGACACCGTTGGACACCGTTGGACACCGTTGGACACCGTTGGACATCGTTGGACACCGTGGGACAACGTGGGACAACGTGGGAAACCATGGAACAACGTGGGACAACGTGGGACACCGTTGGACATCGTTGGACATCGTTGGACACCGTGGGACAACGTGGGACAACGTGGGAAAACGTGGGACAACGTGGGACACCGTTGGACATCGCTGGACACCGTTGGACATCGTTGGACACCGTGGGACAACGTGGGACAACGTGGGACAACGTGGGACAACGTGGGACAACGTGGGACAACGTGGGACAACGTGGGACAACGTGGGACAACGTGGGACATCGTGGGACAACGTGGGACAACGTGGGACAACGTGGGACAACGTGGGACAACGTGGGACAACGTGGGACATCGTTGGACACCGTTGGACACCGTGGGACAACGTGGGACAACGTGGGACAACGTGGGACAACGTGGGACAACGTGGGACAACGTGGGACAACGTGGGACAACGTGGGACATCGTGGGACAACGTGGGACAACGTGGGACAACGTGGGACATCGTGGGACAACGTGGGACAACGTGGGACAACGTGGGACAACGTGGGACAACGTGGGACAACGTGGGAAACCATGGAACAACGTGGGACAACGTGGGACAACGTGGGACAACGTGGGACAACGTGGGACATCGTGGGACAACGTGGGACAACGTGGGACAACGTGGGACATCGTGGGACAACGTGGGACAACGTGGGACAACGTGGGACAACGTGGGACACCGTTGGACACCGTTGGACACCGTTGGACACCGTTGGACATCGTTGGACACCGTGGGACAACGTGGGACAACGTGGGACAACGTGGGAAACCATGGAACAACGTGGGACAACGTGGGACACCGTTGGACATCGTTGGACAACGTGGGACAACGTGGGACAACGTGGGACAACGTGGGACAACGTGGGACAACGTGGGACAACGTGGGACACCGTTGGACACCGTGGGACACCGTTGGACACCGTTGGACATCGTTGGACATCGTTGGACATCGTGGGACACCGTTGGACATCGTTGGACATCGTTGGACACCGTTGGACACCGTTGGACAACGTGGGACATCGTGGGACAACGTGGGACAACGTGGGACAACGTGGGACAACGTGGGACACCGTTGGACACCGTGGGACACCGTTGGACACCGTTGGACACCGTTGGACATCGTTGGACATCGTTGGACACCGTGGGACACCGTTGGACATCGTTGGACATCGTTGGACACCGTTGGACATCGTTGGACACCGTTGGACATCGTTGGACATCGTTGGACATCGTGGGACACCGTTGGACATCGTTGGACATCGTTGGACACCGTGGGACATCGTGGGACAACGTGGGACAACGTGGGACAACGTGGGACAACGTGGGACAACGTGGGACACCGTTGGACACCGTGGGACACCGTTGGACACCGTTGGACATCGTTGGACACCGTGGGACAACGTGGGACAACGTGGGACAACGTGGGACAACGTGGGACATCGTGGGACAACGTGGGACAACGTGGGACAACGTGGGACAACGTGGGAAACCATGGATCAACGTGGGACAACGTGGGACACCGTTGGACATCGTTGGACATCGTTGGACACCGTGGGACAACGTGAGACAACGTGGGACAACGTGGGACAACGTGGGACAACGTGGGACATCGTGGGACAACGTGGGACAACGTGGGACAACGTGGGACATCGTGGGACAACGTGGGACAACGTGGGACAACGTGGGAGAACGTGGGACACCGTTGGACACCGTTGGACACCGTTGGACACCGTTGGACATCGTTGGACACCGTGGGACAACGTGGGACAACGTGGGACAACGTGGGAAACCATGGAACAACGTGGGACAACGTGGGACACCGTTGGACATCGTTGGACATCGTTGGACACCGTGGGACAACGTGGGACAACGTGGGACAACGTGGGACAACGTGGGAGAACGTGGGACATCGTGGGACACCGTTGGACACCGTGGGACAACGTGGGACAACGTGGGACAACGTGGGACAACGTGGGACAACGTGGGACAACGTGGCACAACGTGGGACAACGTGGGACACCGTTGGACATCGTTGGACAACGTGGGACAACGTGGGACAACGTGGGACAACGTGGGACAACGTGGGACAACGTGGGACAACGTGGGACAACGTGGGACACCGTTGGACACCGTTGGACATCGTTGGACACCGTGGGACAACGTGGGACAACGTGGGACAACGTGGGACAACGTGGGACAACGTGGGACAACGTGGGACATCGTGGGACAACGTGGGACAACGTGGGACAACGTGGGACACCGTTGGACACCGTTGGACACCGTTGGACACCGTTGGACATCGTTGGACACCGTGGGACAACGTGGGACAACGTGGGAAACCATGGAACAACGTGGGACAACGTGGGACACCGTTGGACATCGTTGGACATCGTTGGACACCGTGGGACAACGTGGGACAACGTGGGAAAACGTGGGACAACGTGGGACACCGTTGGACATCGCTGGACACCGTTGGACATCGTTGGACACCGTGGGACAACGTGGGACAACGTGGGACAACGTGGGACAACGTGGGACAACGTGGGACAACGTGGGACAACGTGGGACAACGTGGGACAACGTGGGACATCGTGGGACAACGTGGGACAACGTGGGACAACGTGGGACAACGTGGGACATCGTTGGACACCGTTGGACACCGTGGGACAACGTGGGACAACGTGGGACAACGTGGGACAACGTGGGACAACGTGGGACAACGTGGGACAACGTGGGACAACGTGGGACAACGTGGGACATCGTGGGACAACGTGGGACAACGTGGGACAACGTGGGACATCGTGGGACAACGTGGGACAACGTGGGACAACGTGGGACAACGTGGGACAACGTGGGACAACGTGGGAAACCATGGAACAACGTGGGACAACGTGGGACACCGTTGGACATCGTTGGACAACGTGGGACAACGTGGGACAACGTGGGACAACGTGGGACAACGTGGGACAACGTGGGACAACGTGGGACACCGTTGGACACCGTGGGACACCGTTGGACACCGTTGGACATCGTTGGACACCGTGGGACAACGTGGGACATCGTGGGACAACGTGGGACAACGTGGGACAACGTGGGACAACGTGGGACATCGTGGGACAACGTGGGACAACGTGGGACAACGTGGGACACCGTTGGACACCGTTGGACACCGTTGGACATCGTTGGACACCGTGGGACAACGTGGGACAACGTGGGACAACGTGGGAAACCATGGAACAACGTGGGACAACGTGGGACACCGTTGGACATCGTTGGACATCGTTGGACACCGTGGGACAACGTGGGACAACGTGGGAAAACGTGGGACAACGTGGGACACCGTTGGACATCGCTGGACACCGTTGGACATCGTTGGACACCGTGGGACAACGTGGGACAACGTGGGACAACGTGGGACAACGTGGGACAACGTGGGACAACGTGGGACAACGTGGGACAACGTGGGACAACGTGGGACAACGTGGGACATCGTTGGACACCGTTGGACACCGTGGGACAACGTGGGACAACGTGGGACAACGTGGGACAACGTGGGACAACGTGGGACAACGTGGGACAACGTGGGACAACGTGGGACATCGTGGGACAACGTGGGACAACGTGGGACAACGTGGGACATCGTGGGACAACGTGGGACAACGTGGGACAACGTGGGACAACGTGGGACAACGTGGGACAACGTGGGACAACGTGGGACAACGTGGGACAACGTGGGACAACGTGGGACAACGTGGGACAACGTGGGACATCGTGGGACAACGTGGGACAACGTGGGACAACGTGGGACAACGTGGGACAACGTGGGACAACGTGGGACAACGTGGGACAACGTGGGACATCGTGGGACAACGTGGGACAACGTGGGACAACGTGGGACAACGTGGGACACCGTTGGACAACGTGGGACACCGTTGGACATCGTTGGACACCGTGGGACAACGTGGGACAACGTGGGACCACGTGGGACAACGTGGGACAACGTGGGACAACGTGGGACAACGTGGGACAACGTGGGACAACGTGGGACAACGTGGGACATCGTGGGACAACGTGGGACAACGTGGGACAACGTGGGACAACGTGGGACAACGTGGGACACCGTTGGACATCGTTGGACACCGTGGGACACCGTGGGACAACGTGGGACAACGTGGGACAACGTGGGACAACGTGGGACAACGTGGGAAACCATGGAACAACGTGGGACAACGAGGGACACCGTTGGACATCGTTGGACAACGTGGGACAACGTGGGACAACGTGGGACAACGTGGGACAACGTGGGACAACGTGGGACAACGTGGGACACCGTTGGACACCGTGGGACACCGTTGGACACCGTTGGACATCGTTGGACATCGTTGGACACCGTGGGACAACGTGGGACAACGTGGGACAACGTGGGACAACGTGGGACACCGTTGGACATCGTTGGACATCGTTGGACATCGTGGGACACCGTTGGACATCGTTGGACATCGTTGGACATCGTTGGACACCGTGGGACAACGTGGGACAACGTGGGACAACGTGGGACAACGTGGGACACCGTTGGACATCGTTGGACATCGTTGGACATCGTGGGACACCGTTGGACATCGTTGGACATCGTTGGACACCGTTGGACACCGTTGGACAACGTGGGACATCGTGGGACAACGTGGGACAACGAGGGACACCGTTGGACATCGTTGGACAACGTGGGACAACGTGGGACAACGTGGGACAACGTGGGACAACGTGGGACAACGTGGGACAACGTGGGACACCGTTGGACACCGTGGGACACCGTTGGACACCGTTGGACATCGTTGGACATCGTTGGACACCGTGGGACAACGTGGGACAACGTGGGACAACGTGGGACAACGTGGGACACCGTTGGACATCGTTGGACATCGTTGGACATCGTGGGACACCGTTGGACATCGTTGGACATCGTTGGACACCGTTGGACACCGTTGGACAACGTGGGACATCGTGGGACAACGTGGGACAACGTGGGACAACGTGGGACAACGTGGGACAACGTGGGACACCGTTGGACACCGTGGGACACCGTTGGACACCGTTGGACATCGTTGGACACCGTGGGACAACGTGGGACAACGTGGGACAACGTGGGACAACGTGGGACAACGTGGGACAACGTGGGACAACGTGGGACAACGTGGGACAACGTGGGACAACGTGGGGCAACGTGGGACATCGTGGGACAACGTGGGACAACGTGGGACAACGTGGGACAACGTGGGACACCGTTGGACAACGTGGGACACCGTTGGACATTGTTGGACACCGTGGGACAACGTGGGACAACGTGGGACAACGTGGGACATCGTGGGACAACGTGGGACAACGTGGGACAACGTGGGACAACGTGGGACAACGTGGGACACCGTTGGACACCGTTGGACACCGTTGGACACCGTTGGACATCGTTGGACACCGTGGGACAACGTGGGACAACGTGGGACAACGTGGGAAACCATGGAACAACGTGGGACAACGTGGGACACCGTTGGACATCGTTGGACAACGTGGGACAACGTGGGACAACGTGGGACAACGTGGGACAACGTGGGACAACGTGGGACAACGTGGGACACCGTTGGACACCGTGGGACACCGTTGGACACCGTTGGACATCGTTGGACACCGTGGGACAACGTGGGACAACGTGGGACAACGTGGGAGAACGTGGGACAACGTGGGACAACGTGGGACAACGTGGGACAACGTGGGACAACGTGGGACAACGTGGGACATCGTGGGACAACGTGGGACAACGTGGGACAACGTGGGACACCGTTGGACATCGTTGGACAACGTGGGACAACGTGGGACAACGTGGGACACCGTGGGACAACGTGGGACAACGTGGGACAACGTGGGACAACGTGGGACAACGTGGGACAACGTGGGACACCGTTGGACACCGTTGGACATCGTTGGACACCGTGGGACAACGTGGGACAACGTGGGACAACGTGGGACAACGTGGGACAACGTGGGACAACGTGGGACAACGTCGGACAACGTGGGACAACGTGGGACAACGTGGGACAACGTGGGACATCGTGGGACAACGTGGGACAACGTGGGACAACGTGGGACAACGTGGGACATCGTGGGACAACGTGGGACAACGTGGGACAACGTGGGACACCGTTGGACACCGTTGGACACCGTTGGACACCGTTGGACATCGTTGGACACCGTGGGACAACGTGGGACAACGTGGGACAACGTGGGAAACCATGGAACCACGTGGGACAACGTGGGACACCGTTGGACATCGTTGGACATCGTTGGACACCGTGGGACAACGTGGGACAACGTGGGAAAACGTGGGACAACGTGGGACACCGTTGGACATCGCTGGACACCGTTGGACATCGTTGGACACCGTGGGACAACGTGGGACAACGTGGGACAACGTGGGACAACGTGGGACAACGTGGGACAACGTGGGACAACGTGGGACAACGTGGGAAACCATGGAACCACGTGGGACAACGTGGGACACCGTTGGACAACGTGGGACACCGTTGGACACCGTTGGACACCGTTGGACACCGTTGGACATCGTTGGACACCGTGGGACAACGTGGGACAACGTGGGACAACGTGGGAAACCATGGAACAACGTGGGACAACGTGGGACACCGTTGGACATCGTTGGACATCGTTGGACACCGTGGGACAACGTGGGACAACGTGGGACACCGTTGGACACCGTTGGACACCGTTGGACACCGTTGGACACCGTTGGACATCGTTGGACACCGTGGGACAACGTGGGACAACGTGGGACAACGTGGGAAACCATGGAACAACGTGGGACAACGTGGGACACCGTTGGACATCGTCGGACAACGTGGGACAACGTGGGACAACGTGGGACAACGTGGGACAACGTGGGACAACGTGGGACAACGTGGGACAACGTGGGACAACGTGGGACAACGTGGGACATCGTGGGACAACGTGGGACAACGTGGGACAACGTGGGACATCGTGGGACAACGTGGGACAACGTGGGACAACGTGGGACACCGTTGGACACCGTTGGACACCGTTGGACACCGTTGGACATCGTTGGACACCGTGGGACAACGTGGGACAACGTGGGACAACGTGGGAAACCATGGAACAACGTGGGACAACGTGGGACACCGTTGGACATCGTTGGACAACGTGGGACAACGTGGGACACCGTTGGACACCGTGGGACACCGTTGGACACCGTTGGACATCGTTGGACACCGTGGGACAACGTGGGACAACGTGGGACAACGTGGGAGAACGTGGGACAACGTGGGACAACGTGGGACAACGTGGGACAACGTGGGACAACGTGGGACAACGTGGGACATCGTGGGACAACGTGGGACAACGTGGGACAACGTGGGACACCGTTGGACATCGTTGGACAACGTGGGACAACGTGGGACAACGTGGGACAACGTGGGACAACGTGGGACAACGTGGGACAACGTGGGACAACGTGGGACAACGTGGGACAACGTGGGACACCGTTGGACACCGTTGGACATCGTTGGACACCGTGGGACAACGTGGGACAACGTGGGACAACGTGGGACAACGTGGGACAACGTGGGACAACGTGGGACAACGTGGGACAACGTCGGACAACGTGGGACAACGTGGGACAACGTGGGACAACGTGGGACAACGTGGGACAACGTGGGACAACGTGGGACAACGTGGGACAACGTTGGACATCGTGGGACAACGTGGGACAACGTGGGACAACGTGGGACAACGTGGGACAACGTGGGACAACGTGGGACACCGTTGGACATCGTTGGACATCGTTGGACATCGTGGGACACCGTTGGACATCGTTGGACATCGTTGGACACCGTTGGACACCGTTGGACAACGTGGGACATCGTGGGACAACGTGGGACAACGTGGGACAACGTGGGACAACGTGGGACAACGTGGGACACCGTTGGACACCGTGGGACACCGTGGGACACCGTTGGACATCGTTGGACACCGTGGGACAACGTGGGACAACGTGGGACAACGTGGGACAACGTGGGACAACGTGGGACAACGTGGGACAACGTGGGACAACGTGGGACAACGTGGGACAACGTGGGGCAACGTGGGACATCGTGGGACAACGTGGGACAACGTGGGACAACGTGGGACAACGTGGGACACCGTTGGACAACGTGGGACACCGTTGGACATTGTTGGACACCGTGGGACAACGTGGGACAACGTGGGACAACGTGGGACATCGTGGGACAACGTGGGACAACGTGGGACAACGTGGGACAACGTGGGACAACGTGGGACACCGTTGGACACCGTTGGACACCGTTGGACACCGTTGGACATCGTTGGACACCGTGGGACAACGTGGGACAACGTGGGACAACGTGGGAAACCATGGAACAACGTGGGACAACGTGGGACACCGTTGGACATCGTTGGACAACGTGGGACAACGTGGGACAACGTGGGACAACGTGGGACAACGTGGGACGTAGGACACCGATGGAACAACGTGGGACAACGTGGGACACCGTTGGACATCGTTGGACTAGACGTGGGACAACGTGGGACAACGTGGGACAACGTGGGACAACGTGGGACAACGTGGGACACCGTTGGACACCGTGGGACACCGTTGGACACCGTTGGACACCGTTGGACACCGTGGGACAACGTGGGACAACGTGGGACAACGTGGGAGAACGTGGGACAACGTGGGACAACGTGGGACAACGTGGGACAACGTGGGACAACGTGGGACAACGTGGGACATCGTGGGACAACGTGGGACAACGTGGGACAACGTGGGACACCGTTGGACATCGTTGGACAACGTGGGACAACGTGGGACAACGTGGGACAACGTGGGACAACGTGGGACAACGTGGGACAACGTGGGACAACGTGGGACAACGTGGGACAACGTGGGACACCGTTGGACACCGTTGGACATCGTTGGACACCGTGGGACAACGTGGGACAACGTGGGACAACGTGGGACAACGTGGGACAACGTGGGACAACGTGGGACAACGTCGGACAACGTGGGACAACGTGGGACAACGTGGGACAACGTGGGACATCGTGGGACAACGTGGGACAACGTGGGACAACGTGGGACAACGTGGGACATCGTGGGACAACGTGGGACAACGTGGGACAACGTGGGACACCGTTGGACACCGTTGGACACCGTTGGACACCGTTGGACATCGTTGGACACCGTGGGACAACGTGGGACAACGTGGGACAACGTGGGAAACCATGGAACCACGTGGGACAACGTGGGACACCGTTGGACATCGTTGGACATCGTTGGACACCGTGGGACAACGTGGGACAACGTGGGAAAACGTGGGACAACGTGGGACACCGTTGGACATCGCTGGACACCGTTGGACATCGTTGGACACCGTGGGACAACGTGGGACAACGTGGGACAACGTGGGACAACGTGGGACAACGTGGGACAACGTGGGACAACGTGGGACAACGTGGGAAACCATGGAACCACGTGGGACAACGTGGGACACCGTTGGACAACGTGGGACACCGTTGGACACCGTTGGACACCGTTGGACACCGTTGGACATCGTTGGACACCGTGGGACAACGTGGGACAACGTGGGACAACGTGGGAAACCATGGAACAACGTGGGACAACGTGGGACACCGTTGGACATCGTGGGACATCGTTGGACAACGTGGGACAACGTGGGACAACGTGGGACACCGTTGGACACCGTTGGACACCGTTGGACACCGTTGGACACCGTTGGACATCGTTGGACACCGTGGGACAACGTGGGACAACGTGGGACAACGTGGGAAACCATGGAACAACGTGGGACAACGTGGGACACCGTTGGACATCGTCGGACAACGTGGGACAACGTGGGACAACGTGGGACAACGTGGGACAACGTGGGACAACGTGGGACAACGTGGGACAACGTGGGACAACGTGGGACAACGTGGGACATCGTGGGACAACGTGGGACAACGTGGGACAACGTGGGACATCGTGGGACAACGTGGGACAACGTGGGACAACGTGGGACACCGTTGGACACCGTTGGACACCGTTGGACACCGTTGGACATCGTTGGACACCGTGGGACAACGTGGGACAACGTGGGACAACGTGGGAAACCATGGAACAACGTGGGACAACGTGGGACACCGTTGGACATCGTTGGACAACGTGGGACAACGTGGGACACCGTTGGACACCGTGGGACACCGTTGGACACCGTTGGACATCGTTGGACACCGTGGGACAACGTGGGACAACGTGGGACAACGTGGGAGAACGTGGGACAACGTGGGACAACGTGGGACAACGTGGGACAACGTGGGACAACGTGGGACAACGTGGGACATCGTGGGACAACGTGGGACAACGTGGGACAACGTGGGACACCGTTGGACATCGTTGGACAACGTGGGACAACGTGGGACAACGTGGGACAACGTGGGACAACGTGGGACAACGTGGGACAACGTGGGACAACGTGGGACAACGTGGGACAACGTGGGACACCGTTGGACACCGTTGGACATCGTTGGACACCGTGGGACAACGTGGGACAACGTGGGACAACGTGGGACAACGTGGGACAACGTGGGACAACGTGGGACAACGTCGGACAACGTGGGACAACGTGGGACAACGTGGGACAACGTGGGACATCGTGGGACAACGTGGGACAACGTGGGACAACGTGGGACAACGTGGGACATCGTGGGACAACGTGGGACAACGTGGGACAACGTGGGACACCGTTGGACACCGTTGGACACCGTTGGACACCGTTGGACATCGTTGGACACCGTGGGACAACGTGGGACAACGTGGGACAACGTGGGAAACCATGGAACCACGTGGGCCAACGTGGGACACCGTTGGACATCGTTGGACATCGTTGGACACCGTGGGACAACGTGGGACAACGTGGGAAAACGTGGGACAACGTGGGACACCGTTGGACATCGCTGGACACCGTTGGACATCGTTGGACACCGTGGGACAACGTGGGACAACGTGGGACAACGTGGGACAACGTGGGACAACGTGGGACAACGTGGGACAACGTGGGACAACGTGGGAAACCATGGAACCACGTGGGACAACGTGGGACACCGTTGGACAACGTGGGACACCGTTGGACACCGTTGGACACCGTTGGACACCGTTGGACATCGTTGGACACCGTGGGACAACGTGGGACAACGTGGGACAACGTGGGAAACCATGGAACAACGTGGGACAACGTGGGACACCGTTGGACATCGTTGGACATCGTTGGACACCGTGGGACAACGTGGGACAACGTGGGACACCGTTGGACACCGTTGGACACCGTTGGACACCGTTGGACACCGTTGGACATCGTTGGACACCGTGGGACAACGTGGGACAACGTGGGACAACGTGGGAAACCATGGAACAACGTGGGACAACGTGGGACACCGTTGGACATCGTCGGACAACGTGGGACAACGTGGGACAACGTGGGACAACGTGGGACAACGTGGGACAACGTGGGACAACGTGGGACAACGTGGGACAACGTGGGACAACGTGGGACATCGTGGGACAACGTGGGACAACGTGGGACAACGTGGGACATCGTGGGACAACGTGGGACAACGTGGGACAACGTGGGACACCGTTGGACACCGTTGGACACCGTTGGACACCGTTGGACATCGTTGGACACCGTGGGACAACGTGGGACAACGTGGGACAACGTGGGAAACCATGGAACAACGTGGGACAACGTGGGACACCGTTGGACATCGTTGGACATCGTTGGACACCGTGGGACAACGTGGGACAACGTGGGACACCGTTGGACATCGCTGGACACCGTTGGACATCGTTGGACACCGTGGGACAACGTGGGACAACGTGGGACAACGTGGGACAACGTGGGACAACGTGGGACAACGTGGGACAACGTGGGACAACGTGGGACAACGTGGGACATCGTGGGACAACGTGGGACAACGTGGGACAACGTGGGACAACGTGGGACATCGTTGGACACCGTTGGACACCGTGGGACAACGTGGGACAACGTGGGACAACGTGGGACAACGTGGGACAACGTGGGACAACGTGGGACAACGTGGGACAACGTGGGACAACGTGGGACAACGTGGGACAACGTGGGACAACGTGGGACAACGTGGGACATCGTGGGACAACGTGGGACAACGTGGGACAACGTGGGACAACGTGGGACAACGTGGGACACCGTTGGACATCGTTGGACACCGTGGGACAACGTGGGACAACGTGGGACAACGTGGGACACCGTTGGACACCGTTGGACACCGTTGGACACCGTTGGACACCGTTGGACATCGTTGGACACCGTGGGACAACGTGGGACAACGTGGGACAACGTGGGACAACGTGGGACAACGTGGGACAACGTGGGACAACGTGGGAAACCATGGAACAACGTGGGACAACGTGGGACACCGTTGGACATCGTTGGACATCGTTGGACACCGTGGGACAACGTGGGACAACGTGGGAAAACGTGGGACAACGTGGGACACCGTTGGACATCGCTGGACACCGTTGGACATCGTTGGACACCGTGGGACAACGTGGGACAACGTGGGACAACGTGGGACAACGTGGGACAACGTGGGACATCGTTGGACACCGTTGGACACCGTGGGACAACGTGGGACAACGTGGGACAACGTGGGACAACGTGGGACAACGTGGGACAACGTGGGACAACGTGGGACAACGTGGGACAACGTGGGACAACGTGGGACAACGTGGGACAACGTGGGACAACGTGGGACATCGTGGGACAACGTGGGACAACGTGGGACAACGTGGGACAACGTGGGACAACGTGGGACACCGTTGGACATCGTTGGACACCGTGGGACAACGTGGGACAACGTGGGACAACGTGGGACACCGTTGGACACCGTTGGACACCGTTGGACACCGTTGGACACCGTTGGACATCGTTGGACACCGTGGGACAACGTGGGACAACGTGGGACAACGTGGGAAACCATGGAACAACGTGGGACAACGTGGGACACCGTTGGACATCGTCGGACAACGTGGGACAACGTGGGACAACGTGGGACAACGTGGGACAACGTGGGACAACGTGGGACAACGTGGGACACCGTTGGACACCGTGGGACACCGTTGGACACCGTTGGACATCGTTGGACACCGTGGGACAACGTGGGACAACGTGGGACAACGTGGGACAACGTGGGACAACGTGGGACAACGTGGGACAACGTGGGACAACGTGGGACAACGTGGGACAACGTGGGACAACGTGGGACATCGTGGGACAACGTGGGACAACGTGGGACAACGTGGGACAACGTGGGACACCGTTGGACAACGTGGGACACCGTTGGACAACGTGGGACACCGTTGGACATTGTTGGACACCGTGGGACAACGTGGGACAACGTGGGACAACGTGGGACATCGTGGGACAACGTGGGACAACGTGGGACAACGTGGGACAACGTGGGACAACGTGGGACAACGTGGGACAACGTGGGACAACGTGGGACAACGTGGGACAACGTGGGAAACCATGGAACAACGTGGGACAACGTGGGACACCGTTGGACATCGTTGGACACCGTGGGACAACGTGGGACAACGTGGGAAAACGTGGGACAACGTGGGACACCGTTGGACATCGCTGGACACCGTTGGACATCGTTGGACACCGTGGGACAACGTGGGACAACGTGGGACAACGTGGGACAACGTGGGACAACGTGGGACAACGTGGGACAACGTGGGACAACGTGGGACAACGTGGGACAACGTGGGACAACGTGGGACAACGTGGGACATCGTGGGACAACGTGGGACAACGTGGGACAACGTGGGACAACGTGGGACATCGTTGGACACCGTTGGACACCGTGGGACAACGTGGGACAACGTGGGACAACGTGGGACAACGTGGGACAACGTGGGACAACGTGGGACAACGTGGGACAACGTGGGACAACGTGGGACAACGTGGGACAACGTGGGACAACGTGGGACAACGTGGGACAACGTGGGACATCCTGGGACAACGTGGGACAACGTGGGACAACGTGGGACAACGTGGGGCTAAGTGGGACACCGTTGGACATCGTTGGACAACGTGGGACACCGTTGGACATCGTTGGACACCGTGGGACAACGTGGGACAACGTGGGACACCGTTGGACACCGTTGGACATCGTTGGACACCGTGGGACAACGTGGGACAACGTGGGACAACGTGGGAAACCATGGAACAACGTGGGACAACGTGGGACAACGTGGGACAACGTGGGACAACGTGGGACAACGTGGGACAACGTGGGACACCGTTGGACACCGTGGGACACCGTTGGACACCGTTGGACATCGTTGGACACCGTGGGACAACGTGGGACAACGTGGGACAACGTGGGAGAACGTGGGACAACGTGGGACAACGTGGGACAACGTGGGACAACGTGGGACAACGTGGGACAACGTGGGACAACGTGGGACAACGTGGGACATCGTGGGACAACGTGGGACAACGTGGGACAACGTGGGACAACGTGGGACACCGTTGGACATCGTTGGACACCGTGGGACAACGTGGGACAACGTGGGACCACGTGGGACAACGTGGGACAACGTGGGACAACGTGGGACATCGTGGGACAACGTGGGACAACGTGGGACATCGTGGGACAACGTGGGACAACGTGGGACAACGTGGGACAACGTGGGACAACGTGGGACACCGTTGGACATCGTTGGACATCGTTGGACACCGTGGGACAACGTGGGACAACGTGGGAAAACGTGGGACAACGTGGGACACCGTTGGACATCGCTGGACACCGTTGGACATCGTTGGACACCGTGGGACAACGTGGGGCAACGTGGGACATCGTGGGACAACGTGGGACAACGTGGGACAACGTGGGACAACGTGGGACACCGTTGGACACCGTGGGACACCGTTGGACACCGTTGGACACCGTTGGACATCGTTGGACATCGTTGGACATCGTGGGACACCGTTGGACATCGTTGGACATCGTTGGACACCGTTGGACATCGTTGGACACCGTGGGACAACGTGGGACAACGTGGGACAACGTGGGAAACCATGGAACAACGTGGGACAACGTGGGACACCGTTGGACATCGTCGGACAACGTGGGACAACGTGGGACAACGTGGGACAACGTGGGACACCGTGGGACACCGTGGGACACCGTTGGACACCGTTGGACATCGTTGGACACCGTGGGACAACGTGGGACAACGTGGGACAACGTGGGACAACGTGGGACAACGTGGGACAACGTGGGACAACGTGGGACAACGTGGGACAACGTGGGACAACGTGGGACAACGTGGGACATCGTGGGACAACGTGGGACAACGTGGGACAACGTGGGACAACGTGGGACACCGTTGGACAACGTGGGACACCGTTGGACATTGTTGGACACCGTGGGACAACGTGGGACAACGTGGGACAACGTGGGACATCGTGGGACAACGTGGGACAACGTGGGACAACGTGGGACAACGTGGGACAACGTGGGACACCGTTGGACACCGTTGGACACCGTTGGACACCGTTGGACATCGTTGGACACCGTGGGACAACGTGGGACAACGTGGGACAACGTGGGAAACCATGGAACAACGTGGGACAACGTGGGACACCGTTGGACATCGTTGGACATCGTTGGACACCGTGGGACAACGTGGGACAACGTGGGAAAACGTGGGACAACGTGGGACACCGTTGGACATCGCTGGACACCGTTGGACATCGTTGGACACCGTGGGACAACGTGGGACAACGTGGCACAACGTGGGACAACGTGGGACAACGTGGAACAACGTGGGACAACGTGGGACAACGTGGGACAACGTGGGACAACGTGGGACAACGTGGGACAACGTGGGACAACGTGGGACAACGTGGGACAACGTGGGACAACGTGGGACAACGTGGGACATCGTGGGACAACGTGGGACAACGTGGGACAACGTGGGACAACGTGGGACATCGTGGGACAACGTGGGACAACGTGGGACAACGTGGGACATCGTGGGACAACGTGGGACAACGTGGGACAACGTGGGACACCGTTGGACACCGTTGGACACCGTTGGACACCGTTGGACATCGTTGGACACCGTGGGACAACGTGGGACAACGTGGGACAACGTGGGAAACCATGGAACAACGTGGGACAACGTGGGACACCGTTGGACATCGTTGGACATCGTTGGACACCGTGGGACAACGTGGGACAACGTGGGAAAACGTGGGACAACGTGGGACACCGTTGGACATCGCTGGACACCGTTGGACATCGTTGGACACCGTGGGACAACGTGGGACAACGTGGGACAACGTGGGACAACGTGGGACAACGTGGGACAACGTGGGACAACGTGGGACAACGTGGGACAACGTGGGACATCGTGGGACAACGTGGGACAACGTGGGACAACGTGGGACAACGTGGGACATCGTTGGACACCGTTGGACACCGTGGGGACAACGTGGGACAACGTGGGACACCGTTGGACACCGTTGGACACCGTTGGACACCGTTGGACACCGTTGGACATCGTTGGACACCGTGGGACAACGTGGGACAACGTGGGACAACGTGGGAAACCATGGAACAACGTGGGACAACGTGGGACAACGTGGGACAACGTGGGACACCGTTGGACACCGTTGGACACCGTTGGACACCGTTGGACATCGTTGGACATCGTGGGACAACGTGGGACAACGTGGGACACCGTTGGACATCGTTGGACACCGTGGGACAACGTGGGACAACGTGGGACAACGTGGGACACCGTTGGACACCGTTGGACACCGTTGGACACCGTTGGACACCGTTGGACATCGTTGGACACCGTGGGACAACGTGGGACAACGTGGGACAACGTGGGAAACCATGGAACAACGTGGGACAACGTGGGACACCGTTGGACATCGTCGGACAACGTGGGACAACGTGGGACAACGTGGGACAACGTGGGACAACGTGGGACAAC
The DNA here is from genome assembly GCF_910591885.1 of Bombus terrestris. Classification (NCBI taxonomy): domain Eukaryota; kingdom Metazoa; phylum Arthropoda; class Insecta; order Hymenoptera; family Apidae; genus Bombus; species Bombus terrestris. The sequence goes on from NW_025963702.1 coordinate 29,310, forward strand.
GTGGGACACCGTTGGACACCGTGGGACACCGTTGGACACCGTTGGACATCGTTGGACACCGTGGGACAACGTGGGACAACGTGGGACAACGTGGGACAACGTGGGACAACGTGGGACAACGTGGGACAACGTGGGACAACGTGGGACAACGTGGGACAACGTGGGACAACGTGGGACATCGTGGGACAACGTGGGACAACGTGGGACAACGTGGGACAACGTGGGACACCGTTGGACAACGTGGGACACCGTTGGACATTGTTGGACACCGTGGGACAACGTGGGACAACGTGGGACAACGTGGGACATCGTGGGACAACGTGGGACAACGTGGGACAACGTGGGACAACGTGGGACAACGTGGGACAACGTGGGACAACGTGGGAAACCATGGAACAACGTGGGACAACGTGGGACACCGTTGGACATCGTTGGACATCGTTGGACACCGTGGGACAACGTGGGACAACGTGGGAAAACGTGGGACAACGTGGGACACCGTTGGACATCGCTGGACACCGTTGGACATCGTTGGACACCGTGGGACAACGTGGGACAACGTGGGACAACGTGGGACAACGTGGGACAACGTGGGACAACGTGGGACAACGTGGGACAACGTGGGACAACGTGGGACAACGTGGGACAACGTGGGACATCGTGGGACAACGTGGGACAACGTGGGACATTGTTGGACACCGTGGGACAACGTGGGACAACGTGGGACAACGTGGGACATCGTGGGACAACGTGGGACAACGTGGGACAACGTGGGACAACGTGGGACAACGTGGGACAACGTGGGACAACGTGGGACAACGTGGGAAACCATGGAACAACGTGGGACAACGTGGGACACCGTTGGACATCGTTGGACACCGTGGGACAACGTGGGACAACGTGGGAAAACGTGGGACAACGTGGGACACCGTTGGACATCGCTGGACACCGTTGGACATCGTTGGACACCGTGGGACAACGTGGGACAACGTGGGACAACGTGGGACAACGTGGGACAACGTGGGACAACGTGGGACAACGTGGGACAACGTGGGACAACGTGGGACAACGTGGGACAACGTGGGACATCGTGGGACAACGTGGGACAACGTGGGACAACGTGGGACAACGTGGGACATCGTTGGACACCGTTGGACACCGTGGGACAACGTGGGACAACGTGGGACAACGTGGGACAACGTGGGACAACGTGGGACAACGTGGGACAACGTGGGACAACGTGGGACAACGTGGGACAACGTGGGACAACGTGGGACAACGTGGGACAACGTGGGACAACGTGGGACATCCTGGGACAACGTGGGACAACGTGGGACAACGTGGGACAACGTGGGACTACGTGGGACACCGTTGGACATCGTTGGACAACGTGGGACACCGTTGGACATCGTTGGACACCGTGGGACAACGTGGGACAACGTGGGACACCGTTGGACACCGTTGGACATCGTTGGACACCGTGGGACAACGTGGGACAACGTGGGACAACGTGGGAAACCATGGAACAACGTGGGACAACGTGGGACAACGTGGGACAACGTGGGACAACGTGGGACAACGTGGGACAACGTGGGACACCGTTGGACACCGTGGGACACCGTTGGACACCGTTGGACATCGTTGGACACCGTGGGACAACGTGGGACAACGTGGGACAACGTGGGAGAACGTGGGACAACGTGGGACAACGTGGGACAACGTGGGACAACGTGGGACAACGTGGGACAACGTGGGACAACGTGGGACAACGTGGGACATCGTGGGACAACGTGGGACAACGTGGGACAACGTGGGACAACGTGGGACACCGTTGGACATCGTTGGACACCGTGGGACAACGTGGGACAACGTGGGACCACGTGGGACAACGTGGGACAACGTGGGACAACGTGGGACATCGTGGGACAACGTGGGACAACGTGGGACAACGTGGGACAACGTGGGACACCGTTGGACAACGTGGGACACCGTTGGACATCGTTGGACACCGTGGGACAACGTGGGACAACGTGGGACCACGTGGGACAACGTGGGACAACGTGGGACAACGTGGGACAACGTGGGACAACGTGGGACAACGTGGGACAACGTGGGACATCGTGGGACAACGTGGGACAACGTGGGACAACGTGGGACAACGTGGGACAACGTGGGACACCGTTGGACATCGTTGGACACCGTGGGACACCGTGGGACAACGTGGGACAACGTGGGACAACGTGGGACAACGTGGGACAACGTGGGAAACCATGGAACAACGTGGGACAACGAGGGACACCGTTGGACATCGTTGGACAACGTGGGACAACGTGGGACAACGTGGGACAACGTGGGACAACGTGGGACAACGTGGGACAACGTGGGACACCGTTGGACACCGTGGGACACCGTTGGACACCGTTGGACATCGTTGGACATCGTTGGACACCGTGGGACAACGTGGGACAACGTGGGACAACGTGGGACAACGTGGGACACCGTTGGACATCGTTGGACATCGTTGGACATCGTGGGACACCGTTGGACATCGTTGGACATCGTTGGACACCGTTGGACACCGTTGGACAACGTGGGACATCGTGGGACAACGTGGGACAACGTGGGACAACGTGGGACAACGTGGGACACCGTTGGACACCGTGGGACACCGTTGGACACCGTTGGACACCGTTGGACATCGTTGGACATCGTTGGACATCGTGGGACACCGTTGGACATCGTTGGACATCGTTGGACACCGTTGGACATCGTTGGACACCGTGGGACAACGTGGGACAACGTGGGACAACGTGGGAAACCATGGAACAACGTGGGACAACGTGGGACACCGTTGGACATCGTCGGACAACGTGGGACAACGTGGGACAACGTGGGACAACGTGGGACACCGTTGGACACCGTGGGACACCGTTGGACACCGTTGGACATCGTTGGACACCGTGGGACAACGTGGGGCAACGTGGGACAACGTGGGACAACGTGGGACAACGTGGGACAACGTGGGACAACGTGGGACAACGTGGGACAACGTGGGACAACGTGGGACAACGTGGGACATCGTGGGACAACGTGGGACAACGTGGGACAACGTGGGACAACGTGGGACACCGTTGGACAACGTGGGACACCGTTGGACATTGTTGGACACCGTGGGACAACGTGGGACAACGTGGGACAACGTGGGACATCGTGGGACAACGTGGGACAACGTGGGACAACGTGGGACAACGTGGGACAACGTGGGACACCGTTGGACACCGTTGGACACCGTTGGACACCGTTGGACATCGTTGGACACCGTGGGACAACGTGGGACAACGTGGGACAACGTGGGAAACCATGGAACAACGTGGGACAACGTGGGACACCGTTGGACATCGTTGGACATCGTTGGACACCGTGGGACAACGTGGGACAACGTGGGAAAACGTGGGACAACGTGGGACACCGTTGGACATCGCTGGACACCGTTGGACATCGTTGGACACCGTGGGACAACGTGGGACAACGTGGGACAACGTGGGACAACGTGGGACAACGTGGAACAACGTGGGACAACGTGGGACAACGTGGGACAACGTGGGACAACGTGGGACAACGTGGGACAACGTGGGACAACGTGGGACAACGTGGGACAACGTGGGACAACGTGGGACAACGTGGGACAACGTGGGACAACGTGGGACAACGTGGGACAACGTGGGACAACGTGGGACAACGTGGGACAACGTGGGACAACGTGGGACAACGTGGGACATCGTGGGACAACGTGGGACAACGTGGGACAACGTGGGACAACGTGGGACATCGTTGGACACCGTTGGACACCGTGGGGACAACGTGGGACAACGTGGGACACCGTTGGACACCGTTGGACACCGTTGGACACCGTTGGACACCGTTGGACATCGTTGGACACCGTGGGACAACGTGGGACAACGTGGGACAACGTGGGAAACCATGGAACAACGTGGGACAACGTGGGACACCGTTGGACATCGTCGGACAACGTGGGACAACGTGGGACAACGTGGGACAACGTGGGACAACGTGGGACAACGTGGGACAACGTGGGACAACGTGGGACAACGTGGGACAACGTGGGACATCGTGGGACAACGTGGGACAACGTGGGACAACGTGGGACATCGTGGGACAACGTGGGACAACGTGGGACAACGTGGGACACCGTTGGACACCGTTGGACACCGTTGGACACCGTTGGACATCGTTGGACATCGTGGGACAACGTGGGACAACGTGGGACACCGTTGGACATTGTTGGACACCGTGGGACAACGTGGGACAACGTGGGACAACGTGGGACATCGTGGGACAACGTGGGACAACGTGGGACAACGTGGGACAACGTGGGACAACGTGGGACACCGTTGGACACCGTTGGACACCGTTGGACACCGTTGGACATCGTTGGACACCGTGGGACAACGTGGGACAACGTGGGACAACGTGGGAAACCATGGAACAACGTGGGACAACGTGGGACACCGTTGGACATCGTTGGACATCGTTGGACACCGTGGGACAACGTGGGACAACGTGGGAAAACGTGGGACAACGTGGGACACCGTTGGACATCGCTGGACACCGTTGGACATCGTTGGACACCGTGGGACAACGTGGGACAACGTGGGACAACGTGGGACAACGTGGGACAACGTGGAACAACGTGGGACAACGTGGGACAACGTGGGACAACGTGGGACAACGTGGGACAACGTGGGACAACGTGGGACAACGTGGGACAACGTGGGACAACGTGGGACAACGTGGGACAACGTGGGACAACGTGGGACAACGTGGGACAACGTGGGACAACGTGGGACAACGTGGGACAACGTGGGACAACGTGGGACAACGTGGGACAACGTGGGACATCGTGGGACAACGTGGGACAACGTGGGACAACGTGGGACAACGTGGGACATCGTTGGACACCGTTGGACACCGTGGGGACAACGTGGGACAACGTGGGACACCGTTGGACACCGTTGGACACCGTTGGACACCGTTGGACACCGTTGGACATCGTTGGACACCGTGGGACAACGTGGGACAACGTGGGACAACGTGGGAAACCATGGAACAACGTGGGACAACGTGGGACACCGTTGGACATCGTCGGACAACGTGGGACAACGTGGGACAACGTGGGACAACGTGGGACAACGTGGGACAACGTGGGACAACGTGGGACAACGTGGGACAACGTGGGACAACGTGGGACATCGTGGGACAACGTGGGACAACGTGGGACAACGTGGGACATCGTGGGACAACGTGGGACAACGTGGGACAACGTGGGACACCGTTGGACACCGTTGGACACCGTTGGACACCGTTGGACATCGTTGGACATCGTGGGACAACGTGGGACAACGTGGGACAACGTGGGACAACGTGGGACAACGTGGGACAACGTGGGACAACGTGGGACATCGTGGGACAACGTGGGACAACGTGGGACAACGTGGGACACCGTTGGACACCGTGGGACACCGTTGGACACCGTTGGACATCGTTGGACACCGTGGGACAACGTGGGACAACGTGGGACAACGTGGGACAACGTGGGACAACGTGGGACAACGTGGGACAACGTGGGACAACGTGGGACAACGTGGGACAACGTGGGACAACGTGGGACAACGTGGGACAACGTGGGACAACGTGGGACAACGTGGGACAACGTGGGACAACGTGGGACATCGTGGGACAACGTGGGACAACGTGGGACAACGTGGGACAACGTGGGACACCGTTGGACATCGTTGGACACCGTGGGACAACGTGGGACACCGTTGGACACCGTTGGACATCGTTGGACACCGTGGGACAACGTGGGACAACGTGGGACAACGTGGGACAACGTGGGACACCGTGGGACAACGTGGGACAACGTGGGACAACGTGGGAGAACGTGGGACAACGTGGGACAACGTGGGACAACGTGGGACAACGTGGGACAACGTGGGACAACGTGGGACAACGTGGGACAACGTGGGACATCGTGGGACAACGTGGGACAACGTGGGACAACGTGGGACAACGTGGGACACCGTTGGACATCGTTGGACACCGTGGGACAACGTGGGACAACGTGGGACCACGTGGGACAACGTGGGACAACGTGGGACAACGTGGGACATCGTGGGACAACGTGGGACAACGTGGGACAACGTGGGACAACGTGGGACACCGTTGGACAACGTGGGACACCGTTGGACATCGTTGGACACCGTGGGACAACGTGGGACAACGTGGGACCACGTGGGACAACGTGGGACAACGTGGGACAACGTGGGACAACGTGGGACAACGTGGGACAACGTGGGACAACGTGGGACATCGTGGGACAACGTGGGACAACGTGGGACAACGTGGGACAACGTGGGACAACGTGGGACACCGTTGGACATCGTTGGACACCGTGGGACACCGTGGGACAACGTGGGACAACGTGGGACAACGTGGGACAACGTGGGACAACGTGGGAAACCATGGAACAACGTGGGACAACGAGGGACACCGTTGGACATCGTTGGACAACGTGGGACAACGTGGGACAACGTGGGACAACGTGGGACAACGTGGGACAACGTGGGACAACGTGGGACACCGTTGGACACCGTGGGACACCGTTGGACACCGTTGGACATCGTTGGACATCGTTGGACACCGTGGGACAACGTGGGACAACGTGGGACAACGTGGGACAACGTGGGACACCGTTGGACATCGTTGGACATCGTTGGACATCGTGGGACACCGTTGGACATCGTTGGACATCGTTGGACACCGTTGGACACCGTTGGACAACGTGGGACATCGTGGGACAACGTGGGACAACGTGGGACAACGTGGGACAACGTGGGACACCGTTGGACACCGTGGGACACCGTTGGACACCGTTGGACACCGTTGGACATCGTTGGACATCGTTGGACATCGTGGGACACCGTTGGACATCGTTGGACATCGTTGGACACCGTTGGACATCGTTGGACACCGTGGGACAACGTGGGACAACGTGGGACAACGTGGGAAACCATGGAACAACGTGGGACAACGTGGGACACCGTTGGACATCGTCGGACAACGTGGGACAACGTGGGACAACGTGGGACAACGTGGGACACCGTTGGACACCGTGGGACACCGTTGGACACCGTTGGACATCGTTGGACACCGTGGGACAACGTGGGACAACGTGGGACAACGTGGGACAACGTGGGACAACGTGGGACAACGTGGGACAACGTGGGACAACGTGGGACAACGTGGGACAACGTGGGACAACGTGGGACATCGTGGGACAACGTGGGACAACGTGGGACAACGTGGGACAACGTGGGACACCGTTGGACAACGTGGGACACCGTTGGACATTGTTGGACACCGTGGGACAACGTGGGACAACGTGGGACAACGTGGGACATCGTGGGACAACGTGGGACAACGTGGGACAACGTGGGACAACGTGGGACAACGTGGGACACCGTTGGACACCGTTGGACACCGTTGGACACCGTTGGACATCGTTGGACACCGTGGGACAACGTGGGACAACGTGGGACAACGTGGGAAACCATGGAACAACGTGGGACAACGTGGGACACCGTTGGACATCGTTGGACATCGTTGGACACCGTGGGACAACGTGGGACAACGTGGGAAAACGTGGGACAACGTGGGACACCGTTGGACATCGCTGGACACCGTTGGACATCGTTGGACACCGTGGGACAACGTGGGACAACGTGGGACAACGTGGGACAACGTGGGACAACGTGGAACAACGTGGGACAACGTGGGACAACGTGGGACAACGTGGGACAACGTGGGACAACGTGGGACAACGTGGGACAACGTGGGACAACGTGGGACAACGTGGGACAACGTGGGACAACGTGGGACAACGTGGGACAACGTGGGACAACGTGGGACAACGTGGGACAACGTGGGACAACGTGGGACAACGTGGGACAACGTGGGACAACGTGGGACATCGTGGGACAACGTGGGACAACGTGGGACAACGTGGGACAACGTGGGACATCGTTGGACACCGTTGGACACCGTGGGGACAACGTGGGACAACGTGGGACACCGTTGGACACCGTTGGACACCGTTGGACACCGTTGGACACCGTTGGACATCGTTGGACACCGTGGGACAACGTGGGACAACGTGGGACAACGTGGGAAACCATGGAACAACGTGGGACAACGTGGGACACCGTTGGACATCGTCGGACAACGTGGGACAACGTGGGACAACGTGGGACAACGTGGGACAACGTGGGACAACGTGGGACAACGTGGGACAACGTGGGACAACGTGGGACAACGTGGGACATCGTGGGACAACGTGGGACAACGTGGGACAACGTGGGACATCGTGGGACAACGTGGGACAACGTGGGACAACGTGGGACACCGTTGGACACCGTTGGACACCGTTGGACACCGTTGGACATCGTTGGACATCGTGGGACAACGTGGGACAACGTGGGACAACGTGGGACAACGTGGGACAACGTGGGACAACGTGGGACAACGTGGGACATCGTGGGACAACGTGGGACAACGTGGGACAACGTGGGACAACGTGGGACAACGTGGGACACCGTTGGACATCGTTGGACACCGTGGGACAACGTGGGACAACGTGGGACAACGTGGGACACCGTTGGACACCGTTGGACACCGTTGGACACCGTTGGACACCGTTGGACATCGTTGGACACCGTGGGACAACGTGGGACAACGTGGGACAACGTGGGAAACCATGGAACAACGTGGGACAACGTGGGACACCGTTGGACATCGTCGGACAACGTGGGACAACGTGGGACAACGTGGGACAACGTGGGACAACGTGGGACAACGTGGGACAACGTGGGACACCGTTGGACACCGTGGGACACCGTTGGACACCGTTGGACATCGTTGGACACCGTGGGACAACGTGGGACAACGTGGGACAACGTGGGACAACGTGGGACAACGTGGGACAACGTGGGACAACGTGGGACAACGTGGGACAACGTGGGACAACGTGGGACAACGTGGGACATCGTGGGACAACGTGGGACAACGTGGGACAACGTGGGACAACGTGGGACACCGTTGGACAACGTGGGACACCGTTGGACATTGTTGGACACCGTGGGACAACGTGGGACAACGTGGGACAACGTGGGACATCGTGGGACAACGTGGGACAACGTGGGACAACGTGGGACAACGTGGGACAACGTGGGACAACGTGGGACAACGTGGGAAACCATGGAACAACGTGGGACAACGTGGGACACCGTTGGACATCGTTGGACATCGTTGGACACCGTGGGACAACGTGGGACAACGTGGGAAAACGTGGGACAACGTGGGACACCGTTGGACATCGCTGGACACCGTTGGACATCGTTGGACACCGTGGGACAACGTGGGACAACGTGGGACAACGTGGGACAACGTGGGACAACGTGGGACAACGTGGGACAACGTGGGACAACGTGGGACAACGTGGGACAACGTGGGACAACGTGGGACATCGTGGGACAACGTGGGACAACGTGGGACAACGTGGGACAACGTGGGACATCGTTGGACACCGTTGGACATCGCTGGACACCGTTGGACATCGTTGGACACCGTGGGACAACGTGGGACAACGTGGGACAACGTGGGACAACGTGGGACAACGTGGGACAACGTGGGACAACGTGGGACATCGTGGGACAACGTGGGACAACGTGGGACAACGTGGGACAACGTGGGACATCGTTGGACACCGTTGGACACCGTGGGACAACGTGGGACAACGTGGGACAACGTGGGACAACGTGGGACAACGTGGGACAACGTGGGACAACGTGGGACAACGTGGGACAACGTGGGACAACGTGGGACAACGTGGGACAACGTGGGACAACGTGGGACAACGTGGGACATCGTGGGACAACGTGGGACAACGTGGGACAACGTGGGACAACGTGGGACTACGTGGGACACCGTTGGACATCGTTGGACAACGTGGGACACCGTTGGACATCGTTGGACACCGTGGGACAACGTGGGACAACGTGGGACACCGTTGGACACCGTTGGACATCGTTGGACACCGTGGGACAACGTGGGACAACGTGGGACAACGTGGGAAACCATGGAACAACGTGGGACAACGTGGGACAACGTGGGACAACGTGGGACAACGTGGGACAACGAGGGACAACGTGGGACACCGTTGGACTTCGTTGGACACCGTGGGACAACGTGGGACAACGTGGGACAACGTGGGACACCGTTGGACACCGTTGGACACCGTTGGACACCGTTGGACACCGTTGGACATCGTTGGACACCGTGGGACAACGTGGGACAACGTGGGACAACGTGGGAAACCATGGAACAACGTGGGACAACGTGGGACACCGTTGGACACCGTTGGACATCGTTGGACACCGTGGGACAACGTGGGACAACGTGGGACACCGTTGGACATCGTTGGACACCGTGGGACAACGTCGGACAACGTGGGACAACGTGGGAAACCATGGAACAACGTGGGACAACGTGGGACAACGTGGGACAACGTGGGACAACGTGGGACAACGTGGGACAACGTGGGACACCGTTGGACACCGTGGGACACCGTTGGACACCGTTGGACATCGTTGGACACCGTGGGACAACGTGGGACAACGTGGGACAACGTGGGAGAACGTGGGACAACGTGGGACAACGTGGGACAACGTGGGACAACGTGGGACAACGTGGGACAACGTGGGACAACGTGGGACAACGTGGGACATCGTGGGACAACGTGGGACAACGTGGGACAACGTGGGACAACGTGGGACACCGTTGGACAACGTGGGACACCGTTGGACATCGTTGGACACCGTGGGACAACGTGGGACAACGTGGGACCACGTGGGACAACGTGGGACAACGTGGGACAACGTGGGACAACGTGGGACAACGTGGGACAACGTGGGACAACGTGGGACATCGTGGGACAACGTGGGACAACGTGGGACAACGTGGGACAACGTGGGACAACGTGGGACACCGTTGGACATCGTTGGACACCGTGGGACACCGTGGGACAACGTGGGACAACGTGGGACAACGTGGGACAACGTGGGACAACGTGGGAAACCATGGAACAACGTGGGACAACGTGGGACACCGTTGGACATCGTTGGACAACGTGGGACAGCGTGGGACAACGTGGGACAACGTGGGACAACGTGGGACAACGTGGGACAACGTGGGACACCGTTGGACACCGTGGGACACCGTTGGACACCGTTGGACATCGTTGGACATCGTTGGACACCGTGGGACAACGTGGGACAACGTGGGACAACGTGGGACAACGTGGGACACCGTTGGACATCGTTGGACATCGTTGGACATCGTGGGACACCGTTGGACATCGTTGGACATCGTTGGACACCGTTGGACACCGTTGGACAACGTGGGACATCGTGGGACAACGTGGGACAACGTGGGACAACGTGGGACAACGTGGGACACCGTTGGACACCGTGGGACACCGTTGGACACCGTTGGACACCGTTGGACACCGTTGGACATCGTTGGACATCGTTGGACATCGTGGGACATCGTTGGACATCGTTGGACATCGTTGGACACCGTTGGACATCGTTGGACACCGTTGGACATCGTTGGACATCGTTGGACATCGTGGGACAACGTGGGACAACGTGGGACAACGTGGGACAACGTGGGACATCGTGGGACAACGTGGGACAACGTGGGACAACGTGGGACAACGTGGGACAACGTGGGACACCGTTGGACATCGTTGGACAACGTGGGACACTGTTGGACATCGTTGGACACCGTGGGACAACGTGGGACAACGTGGGACACCGTTGGACACCGTTGGACATCGTTGGACACCGTGGGACAACGTGGGACAACGTGGGACAACGTGGGAAACCATGGAACAACGTGGGACAACGTGGGACAACGTGGGACAACGTGGGACAACGTGGGACAACGTGGGAAACCATGGAACAACGTGGGACAACGTGGGACACCGTTGGACATCGTTGGACAACGTGGGACAACGTGGGACAACGTGGGACAACGTGGGACAACGTGGGACATCGTGGGACAACGTGGGACAACGTGGGACAACGTGGGACAACGTTGGACATCGTTGGACACCGTTGGACACCGTGGGACAACGTGGGACAACGTGGGACAACGTGGGACAACGTGGGACAACGTGGGACATCGTGGGACAACGTGGGACAACGTGGGACAACGTGGGACAACGTGGGACAACGTGGGACACCGTTGGACATCGTTGGACACCGTGGGACACCGTGGGACAACGTGGGACAACGTGGGACAACGTGGGACACCGTTGGACACCGTTGGACATCGTTGGACACCGTGGGACAACGTGGGACAACGTGGGACAACGTGGGACACCGTTGGACATCGTTGGACACCGTGGGACACCGTGGGACAACGTGGGACAACGTGGGACAACGTGGGACAACGTGGGACAACGTGGGACAACGTGGGACAACGTGGGAAACCATGGAACAACGTGGGACAACGTGGGACACCGTTGGACATCGTTGGACAACGTGGGACAACGTGGGACAACGTGGGACAACGTGGGACAACGTGGGACAACGTGGGACACCGTTGGACACCGTGGGACACCGTTGGACACCGTTGGACATCGTTGGACACCGTGGGACAACGTGGGACAACGTGGGACAACGTGGGACAACGTGGGACAACGTGGGACAACGTGGGACAACGTGGGACAACGTGGGACAACGTGGGACAACGTGGGACAACGTGGGACAACGTGGGACAACGTGGGACAACGTGGGACTCCGTTGGACAACGTGGGACAACGTGGGACAACGTGGGACAACGTGGGACAACGTGGGACAACGTGGGACAACGTGGGAAACCATGGAACAACGTGGGACAACGTGGGACAACGTGGGACAACGTGGGACAACGTGGGACAACGTGGGACATCGTGGGACAACGTGGGACAACGTGGGACAACGTGGGACAACGTGGGACAACGTGGGACACCGTTGGACACCGTGGGACACCGTTGGACACCGTTGGACATCGTTGGACACCGTGGGACAACGTGGGACAACGTGGGACAACGTGGGACACCGTTGGACATCGTTGGACACCGTGGGACAACGTGGGACAACGTGGGACAACGTGGGAGAACGTGGGACAACGTGGGACAACGTGGGACAACGTGGGACAACGTGGGACAACGTGGGACAACGTGGGACATCGTGGGACAACGTGGGACAACGTGGGACAACGTGGGACAACGTGGGACACCGTTGGACAACGTGGGACACCGTTGGACATCGTTGGACACCGTGGGACAACGTGGGACAACGTGGGACCACGTGGGACAACGTGGGACAACGTGGGACAACGTGGGACAACGTGGGACAACGTGGGACAACGTGGGACAACGTGGGACAACGTGGGACAACGTGGGACATCGTGGGACAACGTGGGACAACGTGGGACAACGTGGGACAACGTGGGACACCGTTGGACAACGTGGGACACCGTTGGACATCGTTGGACACCGTGGGACAACGTGGGACAACGTGGGACCACGTGGGACAACGTGGGACAACGTGGGACAACGTGGGACAACGTGGGACAACGTGGGACAACGTGGGACAACGTGGGACAACGTGGGACAACGTGGGACAACGTGGGACACCGTTGGACATCGTTGGACACCGTGGGACACCGTGGGACACCGTGGGACAACGTGGGACAACGTGGGACAACGTGGGACACCGTTGGACACCGTTGGACATCGTTGGACACCGTGGGACAACGTGGGACAACGTGGGACAACGTGGGACAACGTGGGACACCGTTGGACATCGTTGGACACCGTGGGACAACGTGGGACAACGTGGGAAACCATGGAACAACGTGGGACAACGTGGGACACCGTTGGACATCGTTGGACAACGTGGGACAACGTGGGACAACGTGGGACAACGTGGGACAACGTGGGACAACGTGGGACACCGTTGGACACCGTGGGACACCGTGGGACACCGTTGGACATCGTTGGACACCGTGGGACAACGTGGGACAACGTGGGACAACGTGGGACAACGTGGGACAACGTGGGACAACGTGGGACAACGTGGGACAACGTGGGACAACGTGGGACAACGTGGGACAACGTGGGACACAGCTGGACATCGTTGGACACCGTGGGACACCGTGGGACAACGTGGGACAACCTGGGACAACGTGGGACAACGTGGGACAACGTGGGAAACCATGGAACAACGTGGGACAACGTGGGACACCGTTGGACATCGTTGGACAACGTGGGACAACGTGGGACAACGTGGGACAACGTGGGACAACGTGGGACAACGTGGGACAACGTGGGACATCGTTGGACACCGTTGGACACCGTGGGACAACGTGGGACAACGTGGGACAACGTGGGACAACGTGGGACAACGTGGGACAACGTGGGACAACGTGGGACAACGTGGGACAACGTGGGACAACGTGGGACAACGTGGGACAACGTGGGACAACGTGGGACAACGTGGGACATCGTGGGACAACGTGGGACAACGTGGGACAACGTGGGACAACGTGGGACTACGTGGGACACCGTTGGACATCGTTGGACAACGTGGGACACCGTTGGACATCGTTGGACACCGTGGGACAACGTGGGACAACGTGGGACACCGTTGGACACCGTTGGACATCGTTGGACACCGTGGGACAACGTGGGACAACGTGGGACAACGTGGGAAACCATGGAACAACGTGGGACAACGTGGGACAACGTGGGACAACGTGGGACAACGTGGGACAACGAGGGACAACGTGGGACACCGTTGGACTTCGTTGGACACCGTGGGACAACGTGGGACAACGTGGGACAACGTGGGACACCGTTGGACACCGTTGGACACCGTTGGACACCGTTGGACACCGTTGGACATCGTTGGACACCGTGGGACAACGTGGGACAACGTGGGACAACGTGGGAAACCATGGAACAACGTGGGACAACGTGGGACACCGTTGGACACCGTTGGACATCGTTGGACACCGTGGGACAACGTGGGACAACGTGGGACACCGTTGGACATCGTTGGACACCGTGGGACAACGTCGGACAACGTGGGACAACGTGGGAAACCATGGAACAACGTGGGACAACGTGGGACAACGTGGGACAACGTGGGACAACGTGGGACAACGTGGGACAACGTGGGACACCGTTGGACACCGTGGGACACCGTTGGACACCGTTGGACATCGTTGGACACCGTGGGACAACGTGGGACAACGTGGGACAACGTGGGAGAACGTGGGACAACGTGGGACAACGTGGGACAACGTGGGACAACGTGGGACAACGTGGGACAACGTGGGACAACGTGGGACAACGTGGGACATCGTGGGACAACGTGGGACAACGTGGGACAACGTGGGACAACGTGGGACACCGTTGGACAACGTGGGACACCGTTGGACATCGTTGGACACCGTGGGACAACGTGGGACAACGTGGGACCACGTGGGACAACGTGGGACAACGTGGGACAACGTGGGACAACGTGGGACAACGTGGGACAACGTGGGACAACGTGGGACATCGTGGGACAACGTGGGACAACGTGGGACAACGTGGGACAACGTGGGACAACGTGGGACACCGTTGGACATCGTTGGACACCGTGGGACACCGTGGGACAACGTGGGACAACGTGGGACAACGTGGGACAACGTGGGACAACGTGGGAAACCATGGAACAACGTGGGACAACGTGGGACACCGTTGGACATCGTTGGACAACGTGGGACAGCGTGGGACAACGTGGGACAACGTGGGACAACGTGGGACAACGTGGGACAACGTGGGACACCGTTGGACACCGTGGGACACCGTTGGACACCGTTGGACATCGTTGGACATCGTTGGACACCGTGGGACAACGTGGGACAACGTGGGACAACGTGGGACAACGTGGGACAACGTGGGACAACGTGGGACAACGTTGGACATCGTTGGACACCGTTGGACACCGTGGGACAACGTGGGACAACGTGGGACAACGTGGGACAACGTGGGACAACGTGGGACATCGTGGGACAACGTGGGACAACGTGGGACAACGTGGGACAACGTGGGACAACGTGGGACACCGTGGGACATCGTTGGACACCGTGGGACACCGTGGGACAACGTGGGACAACGTGGGACAACGTGGGACACCGTTGGACACCGTTGGACATCGTTGGACACCGTGGGACAACGTGGGACAACGTGGGACAACGTGGGACACCGTTGGACATCGTTGGACACCGTGGGACACCGTGGGACAACGTGGGACAACGTGGGACAACGTGGGACAACGTGGGACAACGTGGGACAACGTGGGACAACGTGGGAAACCATGGAACAACGTGGGACAACGTGGGACACCGTTGGACATCGTTGGACAACGTGGGACAACGTGGGACAACGTGGGACAACGTGGGACAACGTGGGACAACGTGGGACACCGTTGGACACCGTGGGACACCGTTGGACACCGTTGGACATCGTTGGACACCGTGGGACAACGTGGGACAACGTGGGACAACGTGGGACAACGTGGGACAACGTGGGACAACGTGGGACAACGTGGGACAACGTGGGACAACGTGGGACAACGTGGGACAACGTGGGACAACGTGGGACAACGTGGGACAACGTGGGACTCCGTTGGACAACGTGGGACACCGTTGGACATCGTTGGACACCGTGGGACAACGTGGGACAACGTGGGACACCGTTGGACACCGTTGGACATCGTTGGACACCGTGGGACAACGTGGGACAACGTGGGACAACGTGGGACAACGTGGGACAACGTGGGACACCGTTGGACATCGTTGGACACCGTGGGACACCGTGGGACAACGTGGGACAACGTGAGACAACGTGGGACAACGTGGGACAACGTGGGACAACGTGGGACAACGTGGGAAACCATGGAACAACGTGGGACAACGTGGGACAACGTGGGACAACGTGGGACAACGTGGGACAACGTGGGACATCGTGGGACAACGTGGGACAACGTGGGACAACGTGGGACAACGTGGGACAACGTGGGACACCGTTGGACACCGTGGGACACCGTTGGACACCGTTGGATATCGTTGGACACCGTGGGACAACGTGGGACAACGTGGGACAACGTGGGACACCGTTGGACATCGTTGGACACCGTGGGACAACGTGGGACAACGTGGGACAACGTGGGAGAACGTGGGACAACGTGGGACAACGTGGGACAACGTGGGACAACGTGGGACAACGTGGGACAACGTGGGACATCGTGGGACAACGTGGGACAACGTGGGACAACGTGGGACAACGTGGGACACCGTTGGACAACGTGGGACACCGTTGGACATCGTTGGACACCGTGGGACAACGTGGGACAACGTGGGACCACGTGGGACAACGTGGGACAACGTGGGACAACGTGGGACAACGTGGGACAACGTGGGACAACGTGGGACAACGTGGGACAACGTGGGACAACGTGGGACAAGGTGGGACAACGTGGGACATCGTGGGACAACGTGGGACAACGTGGGACAACGTGGGACAACGTGGGACACCGTTGGACAACGTGGGACACCGTTGGACATCGTTGGACACCGTGGGACAACGTGGGACAACGTGGGACCACGTGGGACAACGTGGGACAACGTGGGACAACGTGGGACAACGTGGGACAACGTGGGACAACGTGGGACAACGTGGGACAACGTGGGACAACGTGGGACAACGTGGGACACCGTTGGACATCGTTGGACACCGTGGGACACCGTGGGACACCGTGGGACAACGTGGGACAACGTGGGACAACGTGGGACACCGTTGGACACCGTTGGACATCGTTGGACACCGTGGGACAACGTGGGACAACGTGGGACAACGTGGGACAACGTGGGACACCGTTGGACATCGTTGGACACCGTGGGACAACGTGGGACAACGTGGGAAACCATGGAACAACGTGGGACAACGTGGGACACCGTTGGACATCGTTGGACAACGTGGGACAACGTGGGACAACGTGGGACAACGTGGGACAACGTGGGACAACGTGGGACACCGTTGGACACCGTGGGACACCGTTGGACACCGTTGGACATCGTTGGACACCGTGGGACAACGTGGGACAACGTGGGACAACGTGGGACAACGTGGGACAACGTGGGACAACGTGGGACAACGTGGGACAACGTGGGACAACGTGGGACAACGTGGGACAACGTGGGACACAGTTGGACATCGTTGGACACCGTGGGACACCGTGGGACAACGTGGGACAACCTGGGACAACGTGGGACAACGTGGGACAACGTGGGAAACCATGGAACAACGTGGGACAACGTGGGACACCGTTGGACATCGTTGGACAACGTGGGACAACGTGGGACAACGTGGGACAACGTGGGACAACGTGGGACAACGTGGGACACCGTTGGACACCGTGGGACACCGTTGGACACCGTTGGACATCGTTGGACACCGTGGGACAACGTGGGACAACGTGGGACAACGTGGGACAACGTGGGACAACGTGGGACAACGTGGGACAACGTGGGACAACGTGGGACAACGTGGGACAACGTGGGACAACGTGGGACAACGTGGGACACCGTTGGACAACGTGGGACACCGTTGGACATCGTTGGACACCGTGGGACAACGTGGGACAACGTGGGACAACGTGGGACAACGTGGGACAACGTGGGACACCGTTGGACATCGTTGGACATCGTTGGACATCGTGGGACACCGTTGGACATCGTTGGACATCGTTGGACACCGTTGGACACCGTTGGACAACGTGGGACATCGTGGGACAACGTGGGACAACGTGGGACAACGTGGGACAACGTGGGACACCGTTGGACACAGTGGGACACCGTTGGACACCGTTGGACACCGTTGGACACAGTGGGACAACGTGGGACAACGTGGGACAACGTGGGAAAACATGGAACAACGTGGGACAACGTGGGACACCGTTGGACATCGTTGGACATCGTTGGACACCGTGGGACAACGTGGGACAACGTGGGAAAACGTGGGACAACGTGGGACACCGTTGGACATCGCTGGACACCGTTGGACATCGTTGGACACCGTGGGACAACGTGGGACAACGTGGGACATCGTGGGACAACGTGGGACAACGTGGGACAACGTGGGACAACGTGGGACAACGTGGGACAACGTGGGACAACGTGGGACATCGTGGGACAATGTGGGACAACGTGGGACACCGTTGGACAACGTGGGACACCGTTGGACATCGTTGGACACCGTGGGACAACGTGGGACAACGTGGGACCACGTGGGACAACGTGGGACAACGTGGGACAACGTGGGACAACGTGGGACAACGTGGGACAACGTGGGACAACGTGGGACAACGTGGGACAACGTGGGACATCGTGGGACAACGTGGGACAACGTCGGACAACGTGGGACAACGTGGGACACCGTTGGACAACGTGGGACACCGTTGGACATCGTTGGACACCGTGGGACAACGTGGGACAACGTGGGACATCGTGGGACAACGTGGGACAACGTGGGACAACGTGGGACAACGTGGGACAACGTGGGACAACGTGGGACAACGTGGGACAACGTGGGACACCGTTGGACATCGTTGGACACCGTGGGACACCGTGGGACAACGTGGGACAACGTGGGACAACGTGGGACAACGTGGGACAACGTGGGAAACCATGGAACAACGTGGGACAACGTGGGACACCGTTGGACATCGTTGGACAACGTGGGACAACGTGGGACAACGTGGGACAACGTGGGACAACGTGGGACACCGTTGGACACCGTGGGACACCGTTGGACACCGTTGGACATCGTTGGACACCGTGGGACAACGTGGGACAACGTGGGACAACGTGGGACAACGTGGGACAACGTGGGACAACGTGGGACAACGTGGGACAACGTGGGACAACGTGGGACAACGTGGGACAACGTGGGACAACGTGGGACAACGTGGGACACCGTTGGACAACGTGGGACATCGTTGGACATCGTTGGACATCGTTGGACACCGTTGGACACCGTTGGACACCGTTGGACATCGTTGGACACCGTGGGACAACGTGGGACAACGTGGGACAACGTGGGACAACGTGGGACAACGTGGGACAACGTGGGACATCGTGGGACAACGTGGGACAACGTGGGACAACGTGGGACAACGTGGGACAACGTGGGACACCGTTGGACACCGTGGGACACCGTTGGACACCGTTGGACATCGTTGGACACCGTGGGACAACGTGGGACAACGTGGGACAACGTGGGACAACGTGGGACAACGTGGGACACCGTTGGACATCGTTGGACATCGTTGGACATCGTTGGACATCGTGGGACACCGTTGGACATCGTTGGACATCGTTGGACACCGTTGGACATCGTTGGACATCGTTGGACATCGTTGGACACCGTTGGACACCGTTGGACACCGTTGGACATCGTTGGACACCGTGGGACAACGTGGGACAACGTGGGACAACGTGGGACAACGTGGGACAACGTGGGACAACGTGGGACATCGTGGGACAACGTGGGACAACGTGGGACAACGTGGGACAACGTGGGACAACGTGGGACACCGTTGGACACCGTGGGACACCGTTGGACACCGTTGGACATCGTTGGACACCGTGGGACAACGTGGGACAACGTGGGACAACGTGGGACAACGTGGGACAACGTGGGACACCGTTGGACATCGTTGGACATCGTTGGACATCGTTGGACATCGTGGGACACCGTTGGACATCGTTGGACATCGTTGGACACCGTTGGACATCGTTGGACATCGTTGGACATCGTTGGACACCGTTGGACACCGTTGGACACCGTTGGACATCGTTGGACACCGTGGGACAACGTGGGACAACGTGGGACAACGTGGGACAACGTGGGACAACGTGGGACAACGTGGGACATCGTGGGACAACGTGGGACAACGTGGGACAACGTGGGACAACGTGGGACAACGTGGGACACCGTTGGACACCGTGGGACACCGTTGGACACCGTTGGACATCGTTGGACACCGTGGGACAACGTGGGACAACGTGGGACAACGTGGGACACCGTTGGACATCGTTGGACACCGTGGGACAACGTGGGACAACGTGGGACAACGTGGGAGAACGTGGGACAACGTGGGACAACGTGGGACAACGTGGGACAACGTGGGACAACGTGGGACAACGTGGGACATCGTGGGACAACGTGGGACAACGTGGGACAACGTGGGACAACGTGGGACACCGTTGGACAACGTGGGACACCGTTGGACATCGTTGGACACCGTGGGACAACGTGGGACAACGTGGGACCACGTGGGACAACGTGGGACAACGTGGGACAACGTGGGACAACGTGGGACAACGTGGGACAACGTGGGACAACGTGGGACATCGTGGGACAACGTGGGACAACGTGGGACAACGTGGGACAACGTGGGACAACGTGGGACACAGTTGGACATCGTTGGACACCGTGGGACACCGTGGGACAACGTGGGACAACGTGGGACAACGTGGGACAACGTGGGACAACGTGGGAAACCATGGAACAACGTGGGACAACGTGGGACACCGTTGGACATCGTTGGACAACGTGGGACAACGTGGGACAACGTGGGACAACGTGGGACAACGTGGGACAACGTGGGACACCGTTGGACACCGTGGGACACCGTTGGACACCGTTGGACATCGTTGGACACCGTGGGACAACGTGGGACAACGTGGGACAACGTGGGACAACGTGGGACAACGTGGGACAACGTGGGACAACGTGGGACAACGTGGGACAACGTGGGACAACGTGGGACAACGTGGGACAACGTGGGACACCGTTGGACAACGTGGGACACCGTTGGACATCGTTGGACACCGTGGGACAACGTGGGACAACGTGGGAAACCATGGAACAACGTGGGACAACGTGGGACAACGTGGGACACCGTTGGACACCGTTGGACACCGTTGGACACCGTTGGACATCGTTGGACACCGTGGGACAACGTGGGACAACGTGGGACAACGTGGGAAACCATGGAACAACGTGGGACAACGTGGGACAACGTGGGAAACCATGGAACAACGTGGGACAACGTGGGACACCGTTGGACATCGTTGGACACCGTTGGACATCGTTGGACACCGTGGGACAACGTGGGACAACGTGGGACAACGTGGGAAACCATGGAACAACGTGGGACATCGTGGGACAACGTGGGACAACGTGGGACAACGTGGGACAACGTGGGACAACGTGGGACAACGTGGGACACCGTTGGACACCGTTGGACACCGTTGGACACCGCTGGACATCGTTGGACACCGTGGGACATCGTGGGACAACGTGGGACAACGTGGGACAACGTGGGACAACGTGGGACACCGTTGGACAACGTGGGACACCGTTGGACATCGTTGGACACCGTGGGACAACGTGGGACAACGTGGGACCACGTGGGACAACGTGGGACAACGTGGGACAACGTGGGACAACGTGGGACAACGTGGGACAACGTGGGACAACGTGGGACACCGTTGGACACCGTTGGACACCGTTGGACACCGTTGGACATCGTTGGACACCGTGGGACAACGTGGGACAACGTGGGACAACGTGGGAAACCATGGAACAACGTGGGACAACGTGGGACAACGTGGGACACCGTTGGACACCGTTGGACACCGTTGGACACCGTTGGACATCGTTGGACACCGTGGGACAACGTGGGACAACGTGGGACAACGTGGGAAACCATGGAACAACGTGGGACAACGTGGGACACCGTTGGACATCGTTGGACATCGTTGGACACCGTGGGACAACGTGGGACAACGTGGGACAACGTGGGACAACGTGGGACAACGTGGGAGAACGTGGGACATCGTGGGACACCGTTGGACACCGTGGGACAACGTGGGACAACGTGGGACAACGTGGGACATCGTGGGACAACGTGGGACAACGTGGGACAACGTGGGACAACGTGGGACAACGTGGGACACCGTTGGACACCGTTGGACACCGTTGGACACCGTTGGACATCGTTGGACACCGTGGGACAACGTGGGACAACGTGGGACAACGTGGGAAACCATGGAACAACGTGGGACAACGTGGGACACCGTTGGACATCGTTGGACATCGTTGGACACCGTGGGACAACGTCGGACAACGTGGGACAACGTGGGACATCGTGGGACAACGTGGGACAACGTGGGACAACGTGGGACAACGTGGGACAACGTGGGACAACGTGGGACAACGTGGGACATCGTGGGACAACGTGGGACAACGTGGGACAACGTGGGACAACGTGGGACATCGTGGGACAACGTGGGACAACGTGGGACAACGTGGGACATCGTGGGACAACGTGGGACAACGTGGGACAACGTGGGACAACGTGGGACACCGTTGGACACCGTTGGACACCGTTGGACACCGTTGGACATCGTTGGACACCGTGGGACAACGTGGGACAACGTGGGACAACGTGGGAAACCATGGAACAACGTGGGACAACGTGGGACACCGTTGGACATCGTTGGACATCGTTGGACACCGTGGGACAACGTGGGACAACGTGGGACAACGTGGGACAACGTGGGACAACGTGGGAGAACGTGGGACATCGTGGGACACCGTTGGACACCGTGGGACAACGTGGGACAACGTGGGACAACGTGGGACAACGTGGGACAACGTGGGACATCGTTGGACATCGTTGGACATCGTTGGACACCGTTGGACATCGTTGGACACCGTGGGACAACGTGGGACAACGTGGGACAACGTGGGACAACGTGGGACAACGTGGGACACCGTTGGACATCGTTGGACATCGTTGGACATCGTTGGACATCGTGGGACACCGTTGGACATCGTTGGACATCGTTGGACACCGTTGGACATCGTTGGACATCGTTGGACATCGTTGGACACCGTTGGACACCGTTGGACACCGTTGGACATCGTTGGACACCGTGGGACAACGTGGGACAACGTGGGACAACGTGGGACAACGTGGGACAACGTGGGACAACGTGGGACAACGTGGGACAACGTGGGACAACGTGGGACAACGTGGGACATCGTGGGACAACGTGGGACAACGTGGGACAACGTGGGACAACGTGGGACACCGTTGGACAACGTGGGACACCGTTGGACATCGTTGGACACCGTGGGACAACGTGGGACAACGTGGGACCACGTGGGACAACGTGGGACAACGTGGGACAACGTGGGACAACGTGGGACAACGTGGGACAACGTGGGACAACGTGGGACATCGTGGGACAACGTGGGACAACGTGGGACAACGTGGGACAACGTGGGACAACGTGGGACACAGTTGGACATCGTTGGACACCGTGGGACACCGTGGGACAACGTGGGACAACGTGGGACAACGTGGGACAACGTGGGACAACGTGGGAAACCATGGAACAACGTGGGACAACGTGGGACACCGTTGGACATCGTTGGACAACGTGGGACAACGTGGGACAACGTGGGACAACGTGGGACAACGTGGGACAACGTGGGACACCGTTGGACACCGTGGGACACCGTTGGACACCGTTGGACATCGTTGGACACCGTGGGACAACGTGGGACAACGTGGGACAACGTGGGACAACGTGGGACAACGTGGGACAACGTGGGACAACGTGGGACAACGTGGGACAACGTGGGACAACGTGGGACAACGTGGGACAACGTGGGACAACGTGGGACACCGTTGGACAACGTGGGACACCGTTGGACATCGTTGGACACCGTGGGACAACGTGGGACAACGTGGGACCACGTGGGACAACGTGGGACAACGTGGGACAACGTGGGACAACGTGGGACAACGTGGGACAACGTGCGACAACGTGGGACATCGTGGGACAACGTGGGACAACGTGGACAACGTGGGACAACGTGGGACAACGTGGGACACAGTTGGACATCGTTGGACACCGTGGGACACCGTGGGACAACGTGGGACAACGTGGGACAACGTGGGACAACGTGGGACAACGTGGGAAACCATGGAACAACGTGGGACAACGTGGGACACCGTTGGACATCGTTGGACAACGTGGGACAACGTGGGACAACGTGGGACAACGTGGGACAACGTGGGACAACGTGGGACACCGTTGGACACCGTGGGACACCGTTGGACACCGTTGGACATCGTTGGACACCGTGGGACAACGTGGGACAACGTGGGACAACGTGGGACAACGTGGGACAACGTGGGACAACGTGGGACAACGTGGGACAACGTGGGACAACGTGGGACAACGTGGGACAACGTGGGACAACGTGGGACACCGTTGGACAACGTGGGACACCGTTGGACATCGTTGGACACCGTGGGACAACGTGGGACAACGTGGGACAACGTGGGACAACGTGGGACAACGTGGGACACCGTTGGACATCGTTGGACATCGTTGGACATCGTGGGGACACCGTTGGACATCGTTGGACATCGTTGGACACCGTTGGACACCGTTGGACAACGTGGGACATCGTGGGACAACGTGGGACAACGTGGGACAACGTGGGACAACGTGGGACACCGTTGGACACAGTGGGACACCGTTGGACACCGTTGGACACCGTTGGACACCGTGGGACAACGTGGGACAACGTGGGACAACGTGGGAAACCATGGAACAACGTGGGACAACGTGGGACACCGTTGGACATCGTTGGACATCGTTGGACACCGTGGGACAACGTGGGACAACGTGGGAAAAACGTGGGACAACGTGGGACACCGTTGGACATCGCTGGACACCGTTGGACATCGTTGGACACCGTGGGACAACGTGGGACAACGTGGGACAACGTGGGACAACGTGGGACAACGTGGGACAACGTGGGACAACGTGGGACAACGTGGGACAACGTGGGACAACGTGGGACATCGTGGGACAACGTGGGACAACGTGGGACAACGTGGGACAACGTGGGACAACGTGGGACAACGTGGGACAACGTGGGACAACGTTGGACATCGTTGGACACCGTTGGACACCGTGGGACAACGTGGGACAACGTGGGACAACGTGGGACAACGTGGGACAACGTGGGACAACGTGGGACAACGTGGGACAACGTGGGACAACGTGGGACAACGTGGGACAACGCGGGACAACGTGGGACAACGTGGGACAACGTGGGACAACGTGGGACAACGTGGGACAACGTGGGACAACGTGGGACAACGTGGGACAACGTGGGACAACGTGGGACAACGTGGGACAACGCGGGACAACGTGGGACAACGTGGGACAACGTGGGACAACGTGGGACATCGTGGGACAACGTGGGACAACGTGGGACAACGTGGGACAACGTGGGACAACGTGGGAGACACCGTTGGACATCGTTGGACACCGTGGGACAACGTGGGACAACGTGGGACAACGTGGGACACCGTTGGACACCGTTGGACACCGTTGGACACCGTTGGACATCGTTGGACAACGTGGGACAACGTGGGACAACGTGGGACAACGTGGGACAACGTGGGACAACGTGGGACACCGTTGGACATCGTTGGACAACGTGGGACAACGTGGGACAACGTGGGACAACGTGGGACAACGTGGGACAACGTGGGACAACGTGGGACAACGTGGGACAACGTGGGACATCGTGGGACAACGTGGGACAACGTGGGACAACGCGGGACAACGTGGGACACCGTTGGACAACGTGGGACACCGTTGGACATCGTTGGACACCGTGGGACAACGTGGGGACAACGTGGGACCACGTGGGACAACGTGGGACAACGTGGGACAACGTGGGACAACGTGGGACAACGTGGGACAACGTGGGACAACGTGGGACAACGTGGGACAACGTGGGACAACGTGGGACACCGTTGGACATCGTTGGACACCGTGGGACACCGTGGGGACAACGTGGGACAACGTGGGACAACGTGGGACAACGTGGGACAACGTGGGACAACGTGGGAAACCATGGAACAACGTGGGACAACGTGGGACACCGTTGGACATCGTTGGACAACGTGGGACAACGTGGGACAACGTGGGACAACGTGGGACAACGTGGGACAACGTGGGACACCGTTGGACACCGTGGGACACCGTTGGACACCGTTGGACATCGTTGGACACCGTGGGACAACGTGGGACAACGTGGGACAACGTGGGACAACGTGGACACCGTGGGACAACGTGGGACAACGTGGGACAACGTGGGACAACGTGGGACAACGTGGGACAACGTGGGACAACGTGGGACAACGTGGACAACGTGGGACATCGTGGGACAACGTGGGACAACGTGGGACAACGTGGGACAACGTGGGACATCGTTGGACACCGTTGGACATCGTTGGACACCGTGGGACAACGTGGGACAACGTGGGACAACGTGGGACAACGTGGGACAACGTGGGACACCGTTGGACATCGCTGGACACCGTTGGACATCGTTGGACACCGTGGGACAACGTGGGACAACGTGGGAAAACGTGGGACAACGTGGGACAACGTGGGACAACGTGGGACAACGTGGGACAACGTGGGACAACGTGGGACAACGTGGGACAACGTGGGACAACGTGGGACATCGTGGGACAACGTGGGAAACCATGGAACAACGTGGGACAACGTGGGACACCGTTGGACATCGTTGGACAACGTGGGACAGCGTGGGACAACGTGGGACAACGTGGGACAACGTGGGACAACGTGGGACACCGTTGGACACCGTGGGACACCGTTGGACACCGTTGGACATCGTTGGACACCGTGGGACAACGTGGAAC
>NW_025963703.1:0-56413 GCF_910591885.1 Bombus terrestris
ACGTGGGACAACGTTGGGACAACGTGGGACAACGTGGGACATCGTGGGACAACGTGGGACAACGTGGGACAACGTGGGACAACGTGGGACAACGTGGGACACCGTTGGACACCGTGGGGACACCGTTGGACACCGTTGACATCGTTGGACACCGTGGGACAACGTGGGACAACGTGGGACAACGTGGACACGTTGGACATCGTTGGACACCGTGGGACAACGTGGGACAACGTGGGACAACGTGGGAGAACGTGGGACAACGTGGGACAACGTGGGACAACGTGGGACAACGTGGACAACGTGGGACAACGTGGGACATCGTGGGACAACGTGGGACAACGTGGGACAACGTGGGACAACGTGGGACACCGTTGGACAACGTGGGGACACCGTTGGACATCGTTGGACACCGTGGGACAACGTGGGACACGTGGGACCTACGTGGGACAACGTGGACAACGTGGGACAACGTGGGACAACGTGGGACAACGTGGAGGACAACGTGGGACAACTTGGGACACCGTTGGACACCGTGGGACACCGTTGGACACCGTTCGACATCGTTGGACACCGTGGGACAACGTGGGACAACGTGGGACAACGTGTGGACAACGTGGGACAACGTGGGACAACGTGGGACACCGTTGGACATCGTTGGACATCGTTGGACATCGTGGGACACCGTTGGACATCGTTGGACATCGTTGGACACCGTTGGACACCGTTGGGACAACGTGGGACATCGTGGGACAACGTGGGACAACGTGGGACAACGTGGGACAACGTGGGACACCGTTGGACACCGTGGGACACCGTTGGACACCGTTGGACACCGTTGGACATCGTTGGACATCGTTGGACATCGTGGGACACCGTTGGACATCGTTGGACATCGTTGGACACCGTGGGACAACGTGGGACAACGTGGGACAACGTGGGACAACGTGGGACAACGTGGGACAACGTGGGACAAACGTGGGACAACGTGGGACAACGTGGGACAACGTGGGGACACCGTTGGACACCGTTGGACACCGTTGGACACCGTTGGACATCGTTGGACACCGTGGGACAACGTGGGACAACGTGGGACACCGTTGGACACCGTTGGGACACCGTTGGACACCGTTGGACATCGTTGGACACCGTGGGACAACGTGGGACGAACGTGGGACAACGTGGGAAACCATGGAACAACGTGGGACAACGTGGACACCGTTGGACATCGTTGGACAACGTGGGACAACGTGGGACAACGTGGGACAACGTGGGACAACGGTGGGACAACGTGGGACAACGTGGGACACCGTTGGACACCGTGGGACACCGTTGGACACCGTTGGACATCGTGTGGACACCGTCGGGACAACGTGGGACAACGTGGGAAACCATGGAACAACGTGGGACAACGTGGGACACCGTGGACATCGTTGGACAACGTGGGACAACGTGGGACAACGTGGGACAACGTGGGACATCGTGGGACAACGTGGGACAACGTGGGACAACGTGGGACAAACGTGGGACACCGGTTGGCCAACGTGGGACACCGTTGGACATCGTTGGACACCGTGGGACAACGTTGGAACAACGTGGGACCACGTGGGACAACGTGGGACAACGTGGGACAACGTGGGACAACGTGGGACAACGTGGGACAACGTGGGACAACGTGGGACAACGTGGGACAACGTGGGACACCGTTGGACATCGTTGGACACCGTGGGACACCGTGGGACAACGTGGGACAACGTGGGACAACGTGGGACAACGTGGGACAACGTGGGACAACGTGGACAACGTGGGACACCGTTGGACATCGTTGGACAACGTGGGACAACGTGGGACAACGTGGGACAACGTGGGACAACGTGGGACAACGTGGGACACCGTTGGACACCGTGGGACACCGTTGGACACCGTTGGACATCGTTGGACACCGGGGACAACGTGGGACAACGTGGGACAACGTGGGACAACGTGGGACAACGAGGGACAACGTGGACAACGTGGGACAACGTGGGACAACGTTGGACAACGTGGGACAACGTGGACAACGTGGGACAACGTGGGACAACGTGGGACACCGTTGGACAACGTGGGACACCGTTGGACATCGTTGGACACCGTGGGACAACGTGGGACAACGTGGGACAACGTGGGACAACGTGGGACAACGTGGACACCGTTGGACATCGTTGGACATCGTTGGACATCGTTGGACATCGTGGGACACGTTGGACATCGTTGGACATCGTTGGACACCGTTGGACATCGTTGGACATCGTTGGACATCGTTGGACACCCGTTGGACCACCGTTGGACAACGTGGGACACCGTTGGACACCGTTGGACACCGTGGACACCGTTGGACATCGTTGGACACCGTGGGACAACGTGGGACAACGTGGGACAACGTGGGAAACCATGGAACAACGTGGGACAACGTGGGACACCGTTTGGACATCGTTGGACAACGTGGGACAACGTGGGACACCGTGGGACACCGTGGGACAACGTGGGACAACGTGGGACAACGTGGGACAACGTGGGACAACGTGGGAAACCATGGAACAACGTGGACAACGTGGGGACACCGTTGGACATCGTTGGACAACGTGGGACAACGTGGGACAACGTGGGACAACGTGGGACAACGTGGGACAACGTGGACACCGTTGGACACCGTGGGACACCGTTGGACACCGTTGGACATCGTTGGACGGACCTCGTGGGACAACGTGGGACAACGTGGGACAACGTGGGACAACGTGGGACAACGAGGGACAACGTGGGACAACGTGGGACAACGTGGACAACGTGGGACAACGTGGGACAACGTGGACAACGTGGGACAACGTGGGACAACGTGGGACACCGTTGGACAACGTGGGGACACCGTTGGACATCGTTGGACACCGGGGGACAACGTGGGACAACGTGGGACAACGTGGGACAACGTGGGACAACGTGGGACACCGTTGGACATCGTTGGACATCGTTGGACATCGTTGGACATCGTGGGACACCGTTGGACATCGTTGGACATCGTTGGACACCGTTGGGACATCGTTGGACATCGTTGGACACTCGTTGGACACCGTTGGACACCGTTGGACCAACGTGGGACACGGTTGGACACCGTTGGACACCGTTGGACACCGTTGGACATCGTTGGACACCGTGGGACAACGTGGGACAACGTGGGACAACGTGGGAAACCATGGAACAACGTGGGACAACGTGGGACACCGTTGGACATCGTTGGACACGTGGACAACGTGGGACAACGTGGGACAACGTGGGACCAACGTGGGACAACGTGGGACAACGTGGGACACCGTTGGACACCGTGGGACACCGTTGGACACCGTTGGACATCGTTGGACACCGTGGGACAACGTGGACAACGTGGGACAACGTGGGACAACGTGGGACAACGTGGGACAACGTGGGACAACGTGGGACAACGTGGGACAACGTGGGACAACGTGGGACAACGTGGGACATCGTGGGACACGTGGGGACAACGTGGGACAACGTGGGACAACGTGGGACACCGTTGGACAACGTGGGACACCGTTGGACATCGTTGGACACCGTGGGACAACGTGGGACAACGTGGGACAACGTGGGAAACCATGGAACAACGTGGGACAACGTGGGACACCGTTGGACATCGTTGGACATCGTTGGACACCGTGGGACAACGTGGGACAACGTGGGAAAACGTGGGACAACGTGGGACACCGTTGGACATCGCTGGACACCGTTGGACATCGTTGGACACCGTGGGACAACGTGGGACAACGTGGGACAACGTGGGACAACGTGGGACAACGTGGGACAACGTGGGACACGTGGGACAACGTGGGAAAACGTGGGACAACGTGGGACACCGTTGGACATCGCTGGACACCGTTGGACATCGTTGGACACCGTGGGACAACGTGGGGACAACGTGGGACATCGTGGGACAACGTGGGGACAACGTGGGGACAACGTGGGACATCGTGGGACACCGTGGGACAACGTGGGACAACGTGGGACAACGTGGGACAACGTCGGACAACGTGGGACAACGTGGGACATCGTGGGACAACGTGGGACAACGTGGGACAACGTGGGACAACGTGGGACAACGTGGGACACCGTTGGACACCGTGGGACACCGTTGGACACCGTTGGACATCGTTGGACACCGTGGGACAACGTGGGACAACGTGGGACAACGTGGGACAACGTGGGACATCGTGGGACAACGTGGGGACAAACGTGGGACAACGTGGGACAACGTGGGACATCGTGGGACAACGTGGGACAACGTGGGACAACGTGGGACAACGTGGGACACCGTTGGACACCGTGGGACACCGTTGGACACCGTTGGACAACCGTTGGACATCGTTGGACATCGTTGGACATCGTGGGACACCGTTGGACATCGTTGGACATCGTTGGACACCGTTGGACATCGTTGGACACCGTTGGACATCGTTGGACATCGTTGGACATCGTGGGACACCGTTGGACATCGTTGGACATCGTTGGACACCGTTGGACATCGTTGGACATCGTTGGACATCGTTGGACACCGTTGGACACCGTTGGACACCGTTGGACATCGTTGGACACCGTGGGACAACGTGGGACAACGTGGGACAACGTGGGACAACGTGGGACAACGTGGGACAACGTGGGACACCGTGGGACAACGTGGGACAACGTGGGACAACGTGGGACACCGTTGGACACCGTTGACACCGTTGGACAACGTTGGACATCGTTGGACACCGTGGGACAACGTGGGACAACGTGCGACAACGTGGGAAACCATGGAACAACGTGGGACAACGTGGGACAC
Organism: Bombus terrestris; assembly: GCF_910591885.1. Lineage (NCBI taxonomy): Eukaryota > Metazoa > Arthropoda > Insecta > Hymenoptera > Apidae > Bombus > Bombus terrestris. The sequence continues at coordinate 4,865 of NW_025963703.1, forward strand.
CGTGGGACATCGTTGGACAACGTGGGACAACGTGGGACAACGTGGGACAACGTGGGACAACGTGGGACAACGTGGGACAACGTGGGGACACCGTTGGACACCGTTGGACATCGTTGGACAACGTGGGACAACGTGGGACAACGTGGACAACGTGGGACAACGTGGGACACCGTTGGACATCGTTGGACAACGTGGGACAACGTGGGACAACGTGGGACAACGTGGGACAACGTGGGACAACGTGGGACAACGTGGGACACCGTTGGACACCGTGGGACACCGTTGGACACCGTTGGGACATCGTTGGACACCGTGGGACAACGTGGGACACGTGGGACAACGTGGGACATCGTGGGACAACGTGGGACAACGTGGGACAACGTGGGACAACGTGGGACACCGTTGGACAACGTGGGACACCGTTGGACATCGTTGGACACCGTGGGACAACGTGGGACAACGTGGACAACGTGGGAAACCATGGAACAACGTGGGACAACGTGGGACACCGTTGGACATCGTTGGACATCGTTGGACACCGTGGACAACGTGGGACAACGTGGGAAAACGTGGGACAACGTGGGACATCGTTGGACATCGCTGGACACCGTTGGACATCGTTGGACACCGTGGACAACGTGGACACGTGGGACAACGTCGGGACAACGTGGGACAACGTGGGACAACGTGGGACAACGTGGGACAACGTGGGAAACGTGGGACAACGTGGGACACCGTTGGACATCGCTGGACACCGTTGGACATCGTTGGACACCGTGGGACAACGTGGGACAACGTTGGGACATCGTGGGACAACGTGGGACAACGTGGGACAACGTGGGACATCGTGGGACACCGTGGGACAACGTGGGACAACGTGGGACAACGTGGGACAAACGTCGGACAACGTGGGACAACGTGGGACATCGTGGGACAACGTGGGACAACGTGGGACAACGTGGGACAACGTGGACACGTGGACACCGTTGGACACCGTGGGACACCGTTGGACACCGTGGGACATCGTGGGACACCGTGGGACAACGTGGGACAACGTGGGACAACGTGGGACAACGTGGGACAACGTGGGACAACGTGGGGACAACGTGGGACAACGTGGGACAACGTGGGACATCGTGGACAACGTGGGACAACGTGGGACACGTGGACATCGTGGACAACGTGGGACAACGTGGGACAACGTGGGACAACGTGGGACAACGTGGGACAACGTGGGACAACGCGGACAACGTGGGACAACGTGACAACGTGGGACAACGTGGGACAACGTGGGACACCGTTGGACATCGTTGGACACCGTGGGACACCGTGGGACAACGTGGGACAACGTGGGACAACGTGGGACAACGTGGGACAACGTGGAAACCATGGAACAACGTGGGACAACGTGGGACACCGTTGGACATCGTTGGACAACGTGGGACAACGTGGGACAACGTGGGACAACGTGGGACAACGTGGGACATCGTGGGACACCGTTGGACATCGTTGGACATCGTTGGACACCGTTGGACACCGTTGGACAACGTGGGACATCGTGGGACAACGTGGGACAACGTGGGACAACGTGGGACAACGTGGACACCGTTGGACACCGTGGGACACCGTTGGACACCGTTGGACACCGTTGGACATCGTTGGACATCGTTGGACATCGTGGGACACCGTTGGACATCGTTGGACATCGTTGGACACCGTTGGACATCGTTGGACACCGTTGGACATCGTTGGACATCGTTGGACATCGTGGACACCGTTGGACATCGGTGGACATCGTTGGACACCGTTGGACATCGTTGGACATCGTTGGACATCGTTGGACACCGTTGGACACCGTTGGACACCGTTGGACATCGTTGGACACCGTGGGACAACGTGGGACAACGTGGGACAACGTGGGACAACGTGGGACAACGTGGGGACAACGTGGGACATCGTGGGACAACGTGGGACAACGTGGGACAACGTGGGACACCGTTGGACACCGTTGGACACGTTGGACACCGTTGGACATCGTTGGACACCGTGGGACAACGTGGGACAACGTGGACAACGTGGGAAACCATGGAACAACGTGGGACAACGTGGGACACCGTTGGACATCGTTGGACAACGTGGGACAACGTGGGACAACGTGGGACAACGTGGGACAACGTGGGACATCGTGGGACAACGTGGGACAACGTGGGACATCGTTGGACACCGTGGGACAACGTGGGACATCGTGGGACAACGTGGGACAACGTGGGACAACGTGGGACAACGTGGGACAACGTGGGACACCGTTGGACACCGTGGGACACCGTTGGACACCGTTGGACATCGTTGGACACCGTGGGACAACGTGGGACAACGTGGGACAACGTGGGACACCGTTGGACATCGTTGGACACCGTGGGACAACGTGGGACAACGTGGGACAACGTGGGAGAACGTGGGACAACGTGGGACAACGTGGGACAACGTGGGACAACGTGGGACAACGTGGGACAACGTGGGACATCGTGGGACAACGTGGGACAACGTGGGACAACGTGGGACAACGTGGGACACCGTTGGACAACGTGGGACACCGTTGGACATCGTTGGACACCGTGGGACAACGTGGGACAACGTGGGACCACGTGGGACACCGTTGGACACCGTTCGACATCGTTGGACACCGTGGGACAACGTGGGACAACGTGGGACAACGTGGGACAACGTGGGACAACGTGGGACAACGTGGGACACCGTTGGACATCGTTGGACATCGTTGGACATCGTGGGACACCGTTGGACATCGTTGGACATCGTTGGACACCGTTGGACACCGTTGGACAACGTGGGACATCGTGGGACAACGTGGGACAACGTGGGACAACGTGGGACAACGTGGGACACCGTTGGACACCGTGGGACACCGTTGGACACCGTTGGACACCGTTGGACATCGTTGGACATCGTTGGACATCGTGGGACACCGTTGGACATCGTTGGACATCGTTGGACACCGTGGGACAACGTGGGACAACGTGGGACAACGTGGGACAACGTGGGACAACGTGGGACAACGTGGGACAACGTGGGACAACGTGGGACAACGTGGGACAACGTGGGACACCGTTGGACACCGTTGGACACCGTTGGACACCGTTGGACATCGTTGGACACCGTGGGACAACGTGGGACAACGTGGGACACCGTTGGACACCGTTGGACACCGTTGGACACCGTTGGACATCGTTGGACACCGTGGGACAACGTGGGACAACGTGGGACAACGTGGGAAACCATGGAACAACGTGGGACAACGTGGGACACCGTTGGACATCGTTGGACAACGTGGGACAACGTGGGACAACGTGGGACAACGTGGGACAACGTGGGACAACGTGGGACAACGTGGGACACCGTTGGACACCGTGGGACACCGTTGGACACCGTTGGACATCGTTGGACACCGTGGGACAACGTGGGACAACGTGGGAAACCATGGAACAACGTGGGACAACGTGGGACACCGTTGGACATCGTTGGACAACGTGGGACAACGTGGGACAACGTGGGACAACGTGGGACATCGTGGGACAACGTGGGACAACGTGGGACAACGTGGGACAACGTGGGACACCGTTGGACAACGTGGGACACCGTTGGACATCGTTGGACACCGTGGGACAACGTTGGACAACGTGGGACCACGTGGGACAACGTGGGACAACGTGGGACAACGTGGGACAACGTGGGACAACGTGGGACAACGTGGGACAACGTGGGACAACGTGGGACAACGTGGGACACCGTTGGACATCGTTGGACACCGTGGGACACCGTGGGACAACGTGGGACAACGTGGGACAACGTGGGACAACGTGGGACAACGTGGGAAACCATGGAACAACGTGGGACAACGTGGGACACCGTTGGACATCGTTGGACAACGTGGGACAACGTGGGACAACGTGGGACAACGTGGGACAACGTGGGACAACGTGGGACACCGTTGGACACCGTGGGACACCGTTGGACACCGTTGGACATCGTTGGACACCGTGGGACAACGTGGGACAACGTGGGACAACGTGGGACAACGTGGGACAACGAGGGACAACGTGGGACAACGTGGGACAACGTGGGACAACGTGGGACAACGTGGGACAACGTGGGACAACGTGGGACAACGTGGGACAACGTGGGACACCGTGGGACAACGTGGGACACCGTTGGACATCGTTGGACACCGTGGGACAACGTGGGACAACGTGGGACAACGTGGGACAACGTGGGACAACGTGGGACACCGTTGGACATCGTTGGACATCGTTGGACATCGTTGGACATCGTGGGACACCGTTGGACATCGTTGGACATCGTTGGACACCGTTGGACATCGTTGGACATCGTTGGACATCGTTGGACACCGTTGGACACCGTTGGACAACGTGGGACACGGTTGGACACCGTTGGACACCGTTGGACACCGTTGGACATCGTTGGACACCGTGGGACAACGTGGGACAACGTGGGACAACGTGGGAAACCATGGAACAACGTGGGACAACGTGGGACACCGTTGGACATCGTTGGACAACGTGGGACAACGTGGGACACCGTGGGACACCGTGGGACAACGTGGGACAACGTGGGACAACGTGGGACAACGTGGGACAACGTGGGAAACCATGGAACAACGTGGGACAACGTGGGACACCGTTGGACATCGTTGGACAACGTGGGACAACGTGGGACAACGTGGGACAACGTGGGACAACGTGGGACAACGTGGGACACCGTTGGACACCGTGGGACACCGTTGGACACCGTTGGACATCGTTGGACACCGTGGGACAACGTGGGACAACGTGGGACAACGTGGGACAACGTGGGACAACGAGGGACAACGTGGGACAACGTGGGACAACGTGGGACAACGTGGGACAACGTGGGACAACGTGGGACAACGTGGGACAACGTGGGACAACGTGGGACACCGTTGGACAACGTGGGACACCGTTGGACATCGTTGGACACCGTGGGACAACGTGGGACAACGTGGGACAACGTGGGACAACGTGGGACAACGTGGGACACCGTTGGACATCGTTGGACATCGTTGGACATCGTTGGACATCGTGGGACACCGTTGGACATCGTTGGACATCGTTGGACACCGTTGGACATCGTTGGACATCGTTGGACATCGTTGGACACCGTTGGACACCGTTGGACAACGTGGGACACGGTTGGACACCGTTGGACACCGTTGGACACCGTTGGACATCGTTGGACACCGTGGGACAACGTGGGACAACGTGGGACAACGTGGGAAACCATGGAACAACGTGGGACAACGTGGGACACCGTTGGACATCGTTGGACAACGTGGGACAACGTGGGACAACGTGGGACAACGTGGGACAACGTGGGACAACGTGGGACAACGTGGGACACCGTTGGACACCGTGGGACACCGTTGGACACCGTTGGACATCGTTGGACACCGTGGGACAACGTGGGACAACGTGGGACAACGTGGGACAACGTGGGACAACGTGGGACAACGTGGGACAACGTGGGACAACGTGGGACAACGTGGGACAACGTGGGACAACGTGGGACATCGTGGGACAACGTGGGACAACGTGGGACAACGTGGGACAACGTGGGACACCGTTGGACAACGTGGGACACCGTTGGACATCGTTGGACACCGTGGGACAACGTGGGACAACGTGGGACAACGTGGGAAACCATGGAACAACGTGGGACAACGTGGGACACCGTTGGACATCGTTGGACATCGTTGGACACCGTGGGACAACGTGGGACAACGTGGGAAAACGTGGGACAACGTGGGACACCGTTGGACATCGCTGGACACCGTTGGACATCGTTGGACACCGTGGGACAACGTGGGACAACGTGGGACAACGTGGGACAACGTGGGACAACGTGGGACAACGTGGGACAACGTGGGACAACGTGGGAAAACGTGGGACAACGTGGGACACCGTTGGACATCGCTGGACACCGTTGGACATCGTTGGACACCGTGGGACAACGTGGGACAACGTGGGACATCGTGGGACAACGTGGGACAACGTGGGACAACGTGGGACATCGTGGGACACCGTGGGACAACGTGGGACAACGTGGGACAACGTGGGACAACGTCGGACAACGTGGGACAACGTGGGACATCGTGGGACAACGTGGGACAACGTGGGACAACGTGGGACAACGTGGGACAACGTGGGACACCGTTGGACACCGTGGGACACCGTTGGACACCGTTGGACATCGTTGGACACCGTGGGACAACGTGGGACAACGTGGGACAACGTGGGACAACGTGGGACATCGTGGGACAACGTGGGACAACGTGGGACAACGTGGGACAACGTGGGACATCGTGGGACAACGTGGGACAACGTGGGACAACGTGGGACAACGTGGGACACCGTTGGACACCGTGGGACACCGTTGGACACCGTTGGACACCGTTGGACATCGTTGGACATCGTTGGACATCGTGGGACACCGTTGGACATCGTTGGACATCGTTGGACACCGTTGGACATCGTTGGACACCGTTGGACATCGTTGGACATCGTTGGACATCGTGGGACACCGTTGGACATCGTTGGACATCGTTGGACACCGTTGGACATCGTTGGACATCGTTGGACATCGTTGGACACCGTTGGACACCGTTGGACACCGTTGGACATCGTTGGACACCGTGGGACAACGTGGGACAACGTGGGACAACGTGGGACAACGTGGGACAACGTGGGACAACGTGGGACATCGTGGGACAACGTGGGACAACGTGGGACAACGTGGGACACCGTTGGACACCGTTGGACACCGTTGGACAACGTTGGACATCGTTGGACACCGTGGGACAACGTGGGACAACGTGCGACAACGTGGGAAACCATGGAACAACGTGGGACAACGTGGGACACCGTTGGACATCGTTGGACAACGTGGGACAACGTGGGACAACGTGGGACAACATGGGACAACGTGGGACAACGTGGGACAACGTGGGACACCGTTGGACACCGTTGGACATCGTTGGACAACGTGGGACAACGTGGGACAACGTGGGACAACGTGGGACAACGTGGGACACCGTTGGACATCGTTGGACAACGTGGGACAACGTGGGACAACGTGGGACAACGTGGGACAACGTGGGACAACGTGGGACAACGTGGGACACCGTTGGACACCGTGGGACACCGTTGGACACCGTTGGACATCGTTGGACACCGTGGGACAACGTGGGACAACGTGGGACAACGTGGGACATCGTGGGACAACGTGGGACAACGTGGGACAACGTGGGACAACGTGGGACACCGTTGGACAACGTGGGACACCGTTGGACATCGTTGGACACCGTGGGACAACGTGGGACAACGTGGGACAACGTGGGAAACCATGGAACAACGTGGGACAACGTGGGACACCGTTGGACATCGTTGGACATCGTTGGACACCGTGGGACAACGTGGGACAACGTGGGAAAACGTGGGACAACGTGGGACATCGTTGGACATCGCTGGACACCGTTGGACATCGTTGGACACCGTGGGACAACGTGGGACAACGTGGGACAACGTGGGACAACGTGGGACAACGTGGGACAACGTGGGACAACGTGGGACAACGTGGGAAAACGTGGGACAACGTGGGACACCGTTGGACATCGCTGGACACCGTTGGACATCGTTGGACACCGTGGGACAACGTGGGACAACGTTGGACATCGTGGGACAACGTGGGACAACGTGGGACAACGTGGGACATCGTGGGACACCGTGGGACAACGTGGGACAACGTGGGACAACGTGGGACAACGTCGGACAACGTGGGACAACGTGGGACATCGTGGGACAACGTGGGACAACGTGGGACAACGTGGGACAACGTGGGACAACGTGGGACACCGTTGGACACCGTGGGACACCGTTGGACACCGTTGGACATCGTTGGACACCGTGGGACAACGTGGGACAACGTGGGACAACGTGGGACAACGTGGGACATCGTGGGACAACGTGGGACAACGTGGGACAACGTGGGACAACGTGGGACATCGTGGGACAACGTGGGACAACGTGGGACAACGTGGGACATCGTGGGACAACGTGGGACAACGTGGGACAACGTGGGACAACGTGGGACAACGTGGGACAACGTGGGACAACGCGGGACAACGTGGGACAACGTGGGACAACGTGGGACAACGTGGGACAACGTGGGACACCGTTGGACATCGTTGGACACCGTGGGACACCGTGGGACAACGTGGGACAACGTGGGACAACGTGGGACAACGTGGGACAACGTGGGAAACCATGGAACAACGTGGGACAACGTGGGACACCGTTGGACATCGTTGGACACCGTTGGACACCGTTGGACAACGTGGGACATCGTGGGACAACGTGGGACAACGTGGGACAACGTGGGACAACGTGGGACACCGTTGGACACCGTGGGACACCGTTGGACACCGTTGGACACCGTTGGACATCGTTGGACATCGTTGGACATCGTGGGACACCGTTGGACATCGTTGGACATCGTTGGACACCGTTGGACATCGTTGGACACCGTTGGACATCGTTGGACATCGTTGGACATCGTGGGACACCGTTGGACATCGGTGGACATCGTTGGACACCGTTGGACATCGTTGGACATCGTTGGACATCGTTGGACACCGTTGGACACCGTTGGACACCGTTGGACATCGTTGGACACCGTGGGACAACGTGGGACAACGTGGGACAACGTGGGACAACGTGGGACAACGTGGGACAACGTGGGACATCGTGGGACAACGTGGGACAACGTGGGACAACGTGGGACACCGTTGGACACCGTTGGACACCGTTGGACACCGTTGGACATCGTTGGACACCGTGGGACAACGTGGGACAACGTGGGACAACGTGGGAAACCATGGAACAACGTGGGACAACGTGGGACACCGTTGGACATCGTTGGACAACGTGGGACAACGTGGGACAACGTGGGACAACGTGGGACAACGTGGGACATCGTGGGACAACGTGGGACAACGTGGGACAACGTGGGACAACGTGGGACACCGTTGGACAACGTGGGACACCGTTGGACAACGTGGGACACCGTTGGACATCGTTGGACACCGTGGGACAACGTGGGACAACGTGGGACCACGTGGGACAACGTGGGACAACGTGGGACAACGTGGGACATCGTGGGACAACGTGGGACAACGTGGGACAACGTGGGACAACGTGGGACAACGTGGGACACCGTTGGACACCGTTGGACACCGTTGGACACCGTTGGACATCGTTGGACACCGTGGGACAACGTGGGACAACGTGGGACAACGTGGGAAACCATGGAACAACGTGGGACAACGTGGGACACCGTTGGACATCGTTGGACATCGTTGGACACCGTGGGACAACGTGGGACAACGTGGGAAAACGTGGGACAACGTGGGACACCGTTGGACATCGCTGGACACCGTTGGACATCGTTGGACACCGTGGGACAACGTGGGACAACGTGGGACAACGTGGGACAACGTGGGACAACGTGGGACAACGTGGGACAACGTGGGACAACGTGGGAAAACGTGGGACAACGTGGGACACCGTTGGACATCGCTGGACACCGTTGGACATCGTTGGACACCGTGGGACAACGTGGGACAACGTGGGACATCGTGGGACAACGTGGGACAACGTGGGACAACGTGGGACAACGTGGGACATCGTGGGACAACGTGGGACAACGTGGGACAACGTGGGACAACGTGGGACACCGTTGGACACCGTGGGACACCGTTGGACACCGTTGGACATCGTTGGACACCGTGGGACAACGGGGGACAACGTGGGACAACGTGGGACAACGTGGGACAACGTGGGACAACGTGGGACAACGTGGGACAACGTGGGACAACGTGGGACAACGTGGGACAACGTGGGACAACGTGGGACAACGTGGGACAACGTGGGACAACGTGGGACAACGTGGGACAACGTGGGACAACGTGGGAAAACGTGGGACAACGTGGGACACCGTTGGACATCGCTGGACACCGTTGGACATCGTTGGACACCGTGGGACAACGTGGGACAACGTGGGACATCGTGGGACAACGTGGGACAACGTGGGACAACGTGGGACATCGTGGGACACCGTGGGACAACGTGGGACAACGTGGGACAACGTGGGACAACGTCGGACAACGTGGGACAACGTGGGACATCGTGGGACAACGTGGGACAACGTGGGACAACGTGGGACAACGTGGGACAACGTGGGACACCGTTGGACACCGTGGGACACCGTTGGACACCGTTGGACATCGTTGGACACCGTGGGACAACGTGGGACAACGTGGGACAACGTGGGACAACGTGGGACATCGTCGGACAACGTGGGACAACGTGGGACAACGTGGGACAACGTGGGACATCGTGGGACAACGTGCGACAACGTGGGACAACGTGGGACATCGTGGGACAACGTGGGACAACGTGGGACAACGTGGGACAACGTGGGACACCGTTGGACACCGTTGGACACCGTTGGACACCGTTGGACATCGTTGGACACCGTGGGACAACGTGGGACAACGTGGGACAACGTGGGAAACCATGGAACAACGTGGGACAACGTGGGACACCGTTGGACATCGTTGGACATCGTTGGACACCGTGGGACAACGTGGGACAACGTGGGACAACGTGGGACAACGTGGGACAACGTGGGACAACGTGGGACACCGTTGGACACCGTTGGACATCGTTGGACACCGTGGGACAACGTGGGACAACGTGGGACAACGTGGGACAACGTGGGACAACGTGGGACAACGTGGGACAACGTCGGACAACGTGGGACAACGTGGGACAACGTGGGACAACGTGGGACATCGTGGGACAACGTGGGACAACGTGGGACAACGTGGGACAACGTGGGACATCGTGGGACAACGTGGGACAACGTGGGACAACGTGGGACACCGTTGGACACCGTTGGACACCGTGGGACAACGTGGGACAACGTGGGACAACGTGGGACAACGTGGGACAACGTGGGACAACGTGGGACAACGTGGGACAACGTGGGACAACGTGGGACAACGTGGGACAACGTGGGACAACGTGGGACAACGTGGGACAACGTGCTACAACGTGGGACATCGTGGGACAACGTGGGACAACGTGGGACAACGTGGGACAACGTGGGACAACGTGGGACACCGTTGGACATCGTTGGACACCGTGGGACAACGTGGGACAACGTGGGACAACGTGGGACACCGTTGGACACCGTTGGACACCGTTGGACACCGTTGGACACCGTTGGACATCGTTGGACACCGTGGGACAACGTGGGACAACGTGGGACAACGTGGGAAACCATGGAACAACGTGGGACAACGTGGGACACCGTTGGACATCGTTGGACAACGTGGGACAACGTGGGACAACGTGGGACAACGTGGGACAACGTGGGACAACGTGGGACAACGTGGGACACCGTGGGACACCGTTGGACACCGTTGGACATCGTTGGACACCGTGGGACAACGTGGGACAACGTGGGACAACGTGGGACAACGTGGGACAACGTGGGACAACGTGGGACAACGTGGGACAACGTGGGACAACGTGGGACAACGTGGGACAACGTGGGACATCGTGGGACAACGTGGGACAACGTGGGACAACGTGGCACAACGTGGGACAACGTGGGACAACGTGGGACAACGTGGGACAACGTGGGACAACGTGGGAAAACGTGGGACAACGTGGGACACCGTTGGACATCGCTGGACACCGTTGGACATCGTTGGACACCGTGGGACAACGTGGGACAACGTGGGACATCGTGGGACAACGTGGGACAACGTGGGACAACGTGGGACAACGTGGGACAACGTGGGACATCGTGGGACAACGTGGGACAACGTGGGACAACGTGGGACAACGTGGGACAACGTGGGACACCGTTGGACACCGTGGGACACCGTTGGACACCGTTGGACATCGTTGGACACCGTGGGACAACGTGGGACAACGTGGGACAACGTGGGACACCGTTGGACATCGTTGGACACCGTGGGACAACGTGGGACAACGTGGGACAACGTGGGAGAACGTGGGACAACGTGGGACAACGTGGGACAACGTGGGACACCGTTGGACACCGTGGGACACCGTTGGACACCGTTGGACATCGTTCTACACCGTGGGACAACGTGGGACAACGTGGGACAACGTGGGACACCGTTGGACATCGTTGGACACCGTGGGACAACGTGGGACAACGTGGGACAACGTGGGAGAACGTGGGACAACGCTGGACACCGTGGGACATCGTTGGACACCGTGGGACAACGTGGGACAACGTGGGACAACGTGGGACATCGTGGGACAACGTGGGACAACGTGGGACAACGTGGGACAACGTGGGACATCGTGGGACAACGTGGGACATCGTGGGACAACGTGGGACAACGTGGGACAACGTGGGACACCGTTGGACACCGTGGGACACCGTTGGACACCGTTGGACACCGTTGGACATCGTTGGACACCGTGGGACAACGTGGGACAACGTGGGACAACGTGGGACAACGTGGGACAACGTGGGACAACGTGGGACATCGTGGGACAACGTGGGACAACGTGGGACAACGTGGGACAACGTGGGACAACGTGGGACACCGTTGGACACCGTGGGACACCGTTGGACACCGTTGGACATCGTTGGACACCGTGGGACAACGTGGGACAACGTGGGACAACGTGGGACACCGTTGGACATCGTTGGACACCGTGGGACAACGTGGGACAACGTGGGACAACGTGGGAGAACGTGGGACAACGTGGGACAACGTGGGACAACGTGGGACAACGTGGGACAACGTGGGACAACGTGGGACATCGTGGGACAACGTGGGACAACGTGGGACAACGTGGGACAACGTGGGACACCGTTGGACAACGTGGGACACCGTTGGACATCGTTGGACACCGTGGGACAACGTGGGACAACGTGGGACAACGTGGGACAACGTGGGACAACGTGGGACAACGTGGGACAACGTGGGACAACGTGGGACAACGTGGGACAACGTGGGACATCGTGGGACAACGTGGGACAACGTGGGACAACGTGGGACAACGTGGGACAACGTGGGACACCGTTGGACATCGTTGGACACCGTGGGACACCGTGGGACAACGTGGGACAACGTGGGACAACGTGGGACAACGTGGGACCACGTGGGACAACGTGGGACAACGTGGGACAACGTGGGACAACGTGGGACAACGTGGGACAACGTGGGACAACGTGGGACATCGTGGGACAACGTGGGACAACGTGGGACAACGTGGGACACCGTTGGACATCGTTGGACACCGTGGGACACCGTGGGACAACGTGGGACAACGTGGGACAACGTGGGACAACGTGGGACAACATGGGAAACCATGGAACAACGTGGGACAACGTGGGACACCGTTGGACATCGTTGGACAACGTGGGACAACGTTGGACAACGTGGGACAACGTGGGACAACGTGGGACAACGTGGGACACCGTTGGACACCGTGGGACACCGTTGGACACCGTTGGACATCGTTGGACACCGTGGGACAACGTGGGACAACGTGGGACAACGTGGGACAACGTGGGACAACGTGGGACAACGTGGGACAACGTGGTACAACGTGGGACAACGTGGGACACCGTTGGACAACGTGGGACACCGTTGGACATCGTTGGACATCGTTGGACATCGTGGGACACCGTTGGACACCGTTGGACACCGTTGGACATCGTTGGACATCGTTGGACATCGTGGGACACCGTTGGACACCGTTGGACACCGTTGGACATCGTTGGACACCGTTGGACACCGTTGGACACCGTTGGACATCGTTGGACACCGTGGGACAACGTGGGACAACGTGGGACAACGTGGGACATCGTGGGACAACGTGGGACATCGTGGGACAACGTGGGACAACGTGGGACATCGTGGGACAACGTGGACAACGTGGGACAACGTGGGACAACGTTGGACATCGTTGGACACCGTTGGACACCGTGGGACAACGTGGGACAACGTGGGACAACGTGGGACAACGTGGGACACCGTTGGACACCGTGGGACAACGTGGGACAACGTGGGACAACGTGGGACAACGTGGGACAACGTGGGACAACGTGGGACAACGTGGGACAACGTGGGACAACGTGGGACATCGTGGGACAACGTGGGACAACGTGGGACAACGTGGGACAACGTGGGACACCGTTGGACAACGTGGGACACCGTTGGACATCGTGGGACACCGTGGGACAACGTGGGACAACGTGGGACCACGTGGGACAACGTGGGACAACGTGGGACAACGTGGGACAACGTGGGACAACGTGGGACAACGTGGGACATCGTGGGACAACGTGGGACAACGTGGGACAACGTGGGACAACGTGGGACAACGTGGGACAACGTGGGACAACGTGGGACACCGTTGGACATCGTTGGACACCGTGGGACACCGTGGGACAACGTGGGACAACGTGGGACAACGTGGGACAACGTGGGACAACGTGGGAAACCATGGAACAACGTGGGACAACGTGGGACACCGTTGGACATCGTTGGACAACGTGGGACAACGTGGGACAACGTGGGACAACGTGGGACAACGTGGGACAACGTGGGACAACGTGGGACAACGTGGGACAACGTGGGACAACGTGGGACAACGTGGGACACCGTTGGACAACGTGGGACACCGTTGGACATCGTTGGACACCGTGGGACAACGTGGGACAACGTGGGACAACGTGGGACAACGTGGGACAACGTGGGACACCGTTGGACATCGTTGGACATCGTTGGACATCGTGGGACACCGTTGGACATCGTTGGACATCGTTGGACACCGTTGGACACCGTTGGACAACGTGGGACATCGTGGGACAACGTGGGACAACGTGGGACAACGTGGGACAACGTGGGACACCGTTGGACACCGTGGGACACCGTTGGACACCGTTGGACACCGTTGGACATCGTTGGACATCGTTGGACATCGTGGGACACCGTTGGACATCGTTGGACATCGTTGGACACCGTTGGACATCGTTGGACACCGTTGGACATCGTTGGACATCGTTGGACATCGTGGGACACCGTTGGACATCGTTGGACATCGTTGGACACCGTTGGACATCGTTGGACATCGTTGGACATCGTTGGACACCGTTGGACACCGTTGGACACCGTTGGACATCGTTGGACATCGTGGGACAACGTGGGACAACGTGGGACAACGTGGGACAACGTGGGACAACGTGGGACAACGTGGGACAACGTGGGACAACGTGGGACAACGTGGGACACCGTTGGACATCGCTGGACACCGTTGGACATCGTTGGACACCGTGGGACAACGTGGGACAACGTGGGACAACGTGGGACACCGTTGGACACCGTTGGACACCGTTGGACACCGTTGGACATCGTTGGACACCGTGGGACAACGTGGGACAACGTGGGACAACGTGGGACATCGTGGGACAACGTGGGACAACGTGGGACAACGTGGGACAACGTTGGACATCGTTGGACACCGTTGGACACCGTGGGACAACGTGGGACAACGTGGGACAACGTGGGACAACGTGGGACAACGTGGGACAACGTGGGACAACGTGGGACAACGTGGGACAACGTGGGACAACGTGGGACAACGTGGGACAACGCGGGACAACGTGGGACAACGTGGGACAACGTGGGACAACGTGGGACATCGTGGGACAACGTGGGACAACGTGGGACAACGTGGGACAACGTGGGACAACGTGGGACACCGTTGGACATCGTTGGACACCGTGGGACAACGTGGGACAACGTGGGACAACGTGGGACACCGTTGGACACCGTTGGACACCGTTGGACACCGTTGGACATCGTTGGACACCGTGGGACAACGTGGGACAACGTGGGACAACGTGGGAGAACGTGGGACAACGTGGGACAACGTGGGACAACGTGGGACAACGTGGGACAACGTGGGACAACGTGGGACATCGTGGGACAACGTGGGACAACGTGGGACAACGTGGGACAACGTGGGACACCGTTGGACAACGTGGGACACCGTTGGACATCGTTGGACACCGTGGGACAACGTGGGACAACGTGGGACCACGTGGGACAACGTGGGACAACGTGGGACAACGTGGGACAACGTGGGACAACGTGGGACAACGTGGGACAACGTGGGACAACGTGGGACAACGTGGGACAACGTGGGACAACGTGGGACAACGTGGGACAACGTGGGACATCGTGGGACAACGTGGGACAACGTGGGACAACGTGGGACAACGTGGGACAACGTGGGACACCGTTGGACATCGTTGGACACCGTGGGACAACGTGGGACAACGTGGGACAACGTAGGACACCGTTGGACATCGTTGGACATCGTTGGACACCGTTGGACATCGTTGGACATCGTTGGACATCGTTGGACACCGTTGGACACCGTTGGACACCGTTGGACATCGTTGGACACCGTGGGACAACGTGGGACAACGTGGGACAACGTGGGACAACGTGGGACAACGTGGGACAACGTGGGACATCGTGGGACATCGTTGGACACCGTGGGACAACGTGGGACAACGTGGGACAACGTGGGACACCGTTGGACACCGTGGGACACCGTTGGACACCGTTGGACATCGTTGGACACCGTGGGACAACGTGGGACAACGTGGGACAACGTGGGACAACGTGGGACAACGTGGGACACCGTTGGACATCGTTGGACATCGTTGGACATCGTGGGACACCGTTGGACATCGTTGGACGCCGTTGGACAACGTGGGACATCGTGGGACAACGTGGGACAACGTGGGACAACGTGGGACAACGTGGGACACCGTTGGACACCGTGGGACACCGTTGGACACCGTTGGACACCGTTGGACATCGTTGGACATCGTTGGACATCGTGGGACACCGTTGGACATCGTTGGACATCGTTGGACACCGTTGGACATCGTTGGACACCGTTGGACATCGTTGGACATCGTTGGACATCGTGGGACACCGTTGGACATCGTTGGACATCGTTGGACACCGTTGGACATCGTTGGACATCGTTGGACATCGTTGGACACCGTTGGACACCGTTGGACACCGTTGGACATCGTTGGACACCGTGGGACAACGTGGGACAACGTGGGACAACGTGGGACAACGTGGGACATCGTGGGACAACGTGGGACAACGTGGGACAACGTGGGACAACGTGGGACAACGTGGGACAACGTGGGACAACGTGGGACAACGTGGGACAACGTGGGACACCGTTGGACATCGCTGGACACCGTTGGACATCGTTGGACACCGTGGGACAACGTGGGACAACGTGGGACAACGTGGGACACCGTTGGACACCGTTGGACACCGTTGGACACCGTTGGACATCGTTGGACACCGTGGGACAACGTGGGACAACGTGGGACAACGTGGGAAACCATGGAACAACGTGGGACAACGTGGGACACCGTTGGACATCGTTGGACAACGTGGGACAACGTGGGACAACGTGGGACAACGTGGGACAACGTGGGACAACGTGGGACAACGTGGGACACCGTTGGACACCGTGGGACACCGTTGGACACCGTTGGACATCGTTGGACACCGTGGGACAACGTGGGACAACGTGGGACAACGTGGGACAACGTGGGACAACGTGGGACAACGTGGGACACCGTTGGACAACGTGGGACACCGTTGGACATCGTTGGACACCGTGGGACAACGTGGGACAACGTGGGACAACGTGGGACAACGTGGGACAACGTGGGACACCGTTGGACATCGTTGGACATCGTTGGACATCGTTGGACATCGTGGGACACCGTTGGACATCGTTGGACATCGTTGGACAACGTGGGACAACGTGGGACAACGTGGGACACCGTTGGACATCGTTGGACACCGTGGGACAACGTGGGACAACGTGGGACAACGTGGGACAACGTGGGACACCGTTGGACAACGTGGGACACCGTTGGACATCGTTGGACACCGTGGGACAACGTGGGACAACGTGGGACCACGTGGGACAACGTGGGACAACGTGGGACAACGTGGGACAACGTGGGACAACGTGGGACAACGTGGGACAACGTGGGACAACGTGGGACAACGTGGGACAACGTGGGACATCGTGGGACAACGTGGGACAACGTGAGACAACGTGGGACAACGTGGGACACCGTTGGACAACGTGGGACACCGTTGGACATCGTTGGACACCGTGGGACAACGTGGGACAACGTGGGACCACGTGGGACAACGTGGGACAACGTGGGACAACGTGGGACAACGTGGGACAACGTGGGACAACGTGGGACAACGTGGGACAACGTGGGACAACGTGGGACAACGTGGGACACCGTTGGACATCGTTGGACACCGTGGGACACCGTGGGACAACGTGGGACAACGTGGGACAACGTGGGACAACGTGGGAAACCATGGAACAACGTGGGACAACGTGGGACACCGTTGGACATCGTTGGACAACGTGGGACAACGTGGGACAACGTGGGACAACGTGGGACAACGTGGGACAACGTGGGACACCGTTGGACACCGTGGGACACCGTTGGACACCGTTGGACATCGTTGGACACCGTGGGACAACGTGGGACAACGTGGGACAACGTGGGACAACGTGGGACAACGTGGGACAACGTGGGACAACGTGGGACAACGTGGGACAACGTGGGACAACGTGGGACAACGTGGGACAACGTGGGACACCGTTGGACAACGTGGGACACCGTTGGACAACGTGGGACACCGTTGGACATCGTTGGACACCGTGGGACAACGTGGGACAACGTGGGACAACGTGGGACAACGTGGGACAACGTGGGACACCGTTGGACATCGTTGGACATCGTTGGACATCGTTGGACATCGTGGGACACCGTTGGACATCGTTGGACATCGTTGGACACCGTTGGACATCGTTGGACATCGTTGGACATCGTTGGACACCGTTGGACACCGTTGGACACCGTTGGACATCGTTGGACACCGTGGGACAACGTGGGACAACGTGGGACAACGTGGGACAACGTGGGACAACGTGGGACAACGTGGGACATCGTGGGACAACGTGGGACAACGTGGGACAACGTGGGACAACGTGGGACAACGTGGGACACCGTTGGACACCGTGGGACACCGTTGGACACCGTTGGACATCGTTGGACACCGTGGGACAACGTGGGACAACGTGGGACAACGTGGGACACCGTTGGACATCGTTGGACACCGTGGGACACCGTGGGACAACGTGGGACAACGTGGGACAACGTGGGACAACGTGGGAAACCATGGAACAACGTGGGACAACGTGGGACACCGTTGGACATCGTTGGACAACGTGGGACAACGTGGGACAACGTGGGACAACGTGGGACAACGTGGGACAACGTGGGACACCGTTGGACACCGTGGGACACCGTTGGACACCGTTGGACATCGTTGGACACCGTGGGACAACGTGGGACAACGTGGGACAACGTGGGACAACGTGGGACACCGTTGGACATCGTTGGACACCGTGGGACACCGTGGGACAACGTGGGACAACGTGGGACAACGTGGGACAACGTGGGAAACCATGGAACAACGTGGGACAACGTGGGACAACGTGGGACAACGTGGGACAACGTGGGACAACGTGGGACACCGTTGGACACCGTGGGACACCGTTGGACACCGTTGGACACCGTGGGACAACGTGGGACAACGTGGGACAACGTGGGACAACGTGGGACAACGTGGGACAATGTGGGACAACGTGGGACAACGTGGGACAACGTGGGACAACGTGGGACAACGTGGGACAACGTGGGACACCGTTGGACAACGTGGGACACCGTTGGACAACGTGGGACACCGTTGGACATCGTTGGACACCGTGGGACAACGTGGGACAACGTGGGACAACGTGGGACAACGTGGGACAACGTGGGACACCGTTGGACATCGTTGGACATCGTTGGACATCGTTGGACATCGTGGGACACCGTTGGACATCGTTGGACATCGTTGGACACCGTTGGACATCGTTGGACATCGTTGGACATCGTTGGACACCGTTGGACACCGTTGGACACCGTTGGACATCGTTGGACACCGTGGGACAACGTGGGACAACGTGGGACAACGTGGGACAACGTGGGACAACGTGGGACAACGTGGGACATCGTGGGACAACGTGGGACAACGTGGGACAACGTGGGACGACGTGGGACAACGTGGGACACCGTTGGACACCGTGGGACACCGTTGGACCGTTGGACATCGTTGGACACCGTGGGACAACGTGGGACAACGTGGGACAACGTGGGACACCGTTGGACATCGTTGGACACCGTGGGACAACGTGGGACAACGTGGGACAACGTGGGAGAACGTGGGACAACGTGGGACACCGTTGGACATCGTTGGACATCGTTGGACATCGTTGGACATCGTGGGACACCGTTGGACATCGTTGGACATCGTTGGACACCGTTGGACATCGTTGGACATCGTTGGACATCGTTGGACACCGTTGGACACCGTTGGACACCGTTGGACATCGTTGGACACCGTGGGACAACGTGGGACAACGTGGGACAACGTGGGACAACGTGGGACAACGTGGGACAACGTGGGACATCGTGGGACAACGTGGGACAACGTGGGACAACGTGGGACAACGTGGGACAACGTGGGACACCGTTGGACACCGTGGGACACCGTTGGACACCGTTGGACATCGTTGGACACCGTGGGACAACGTGGGACAACGTGGGACAACGTGGGACACCGTTGGACATCGTTGGACACCGTGGGACACCGTGGGACAACGTGGGACAACGTGGGACAACGTGGGACAACGTGGGAAACCATGGAACAACGTGGGACAACGTGGGACACCGTTGGACATCGTTGGACAACGTGGGACAACGTGGGACAACGTGGGACAACGTGGGACAACGTGGGACAACGTGGGACACCGTTGGACACCGTGGGACACCGTTGGACACCGTTGGACATCGTTGGACACCGTGGGACAACGTGGGACAACGTGGGACAACGTGGGACAACGTGGGACACCGTTGGACATCGTTGGACACCGTGGGACACCGTGGGACAACGTGGGACAACGTGGGACAACGTGGGACAACGTGGGACACCGTTGGACACCGTGGGACACCGTTGGACACCGTTCGACATCGTTGGACACCGTGGGACAACGTGGGACAACGTGGGACAACGTGGGACAACGTGGGACAACGTGGGACAACGTGGGACAACGTGGGACATCGTTGGACATCGTTGGACACCGTGGGACAACGTGGGACAACGTGGGACAACGTGGGACAACGTGGGACAACGTGGGACAACGTGGGACAACGTGGGACAACGTGGGACAACGTGGGACAACGTGGGACAACGTGGGAAACCATGGAACAACGTGGGACAACGTGGGACACCGTTGGACATCGTTGGACAACGTGGGACAACGTGGGACAACGTGGGACAACGTGGGACAACGTGGGACAACGTGGGACACCGTTGGACACCGTGGGACACCGTTGGACACCGTTCGACATCGTTGGACACCGTGGGACAACGTGGGACAACGTGGGACAACGTGGGACAACGTGGGACACCGTTGGACATCGTTGGACATCGTTGGACATCGTGGGACACCGTTGGACATCGTTGGACGCCGTTGGACAACGTGGGACATCGTGGGACAACGTGGGACAACGTGGGACAACGTGGGACAACGTGGGACACCGTTGGACACCGTGGGACACCGTTGGACACCGTTGGACACCGTTGGACATCGTTGGACATCGTTGGACATCGTGGGACACCGTTGGACATCGTTGGACATCGTTGGACACCGTTGGACATCGTTGGACACCGTTGGACATCGTTGGACATCGTTGGACATCGTGGGACACCGTTGGACATCGTTGGACATCGTTGGACACCGTTGGACAACGTGGGACAACGTGGGACAACGTGGGACAACGTGGGACACCGTTGGACATCGTTGGACAACGTGGGACAACGTGGGACAACGTGGGACAACGTGGGACACCGTTGGACACCGTTGGACACCGTTGGACACCGTTGGACATCGTTGGACACCGTGGGACAACGTGGGACAACGTGGGACAACGTGGGAAACCATGGAACAACGTGGGACAACGTGGGACACCGTTGGACATCGTTGGACAACGTGGGACAACGTGGGACAACGTGGGACAACGTGGGACAACGTGGGACAACGTGGGACAACGTGGGACACCGTTGGACACCGTGGGACACCGTTGGACACCGTTGGACATCGTTGGACACCGTGGGACAACGTGGGACAACGTGGGAAACCATGGAACAACGTGGGACAACGTGGGACACCGTTGGACATCGTTGGACAACGTGGGACAACGTGGGACAACGTGGGACAACGTGGGACATCGTGGGACAACGTGGGACAACGTGGGACAACGTGGGACAACGTGGGACACCGTTGGACAACGTGGGACACCGTTGGACATCGTTGGACACCGTGGGACAACGTGGGACAACGTGGGACCACGTGGGACAACGTGGGACAACGTGGGACAACGTGGGACAACGTGGGACAACGTGGGACAACGTGGGACAACGTGGGACAACGTGGGACAACGTGGGACAACGTGGGACAACGTGGGACAACGTGGGACAACGTGGGACACCGTTGGACAACGTGGGACAACGTGGGACAACGTGGGACATCGTGGGACAACGTGGGACAACGTGGGACAACGTGGGACAACGTGGGACAACGTGGGACAACGTGGGACAACGTGGGACAACGTGGGACAACGTGGGACAACGTGGGACACCGTTGGACATCGCTGGACACCGTTGGACATCGTTGGACACCGTGGGACAACGTGGGACAACGTGGGACAACGTGGGACAACGTGGGACAACGTGGGACAACGTGGGACAACGTGGGACAACGTGGGACAACGTGGGACAACGTGGGACATCGTGGGACAACGTGGGACAACGTGGGACAACGTGGGACAACGTGGGACAACGTGGGACAACGTGGGACAACGTGGGACAACGTGGGACAACGTGGGACATCGTGGGACAACGTGGGACAACGTGGGACAACGTGGGACAACGTGGGACAACGTGGGACACCGTTGGACATCGTTGGACACCGTGGGACAACGTGGGACAACGTGGGACAACGTGGGACAACGTGGGACAACGTGGGACAACGTGGGAAACCATGGAACAACGTGGGACAACGTGGGACACCGTTGGACATCGTTGGACAACGTGGGACAACGTGGGACAACGTGGGACAACGTGGGACAACGTGGGACACCGTTGGACAACGTGGGACACCGTTGGACATCGTTGGACAACGTGGGACAACGTGGGACAACGTGGGACAACGTGGGACAACGTGGGACAACGTGGGACACCGTTGGACACCGTGGGACACCGTTGGACACCGTTGGACATCGTTGGACACCGTGGGACAACGTGGGACAACGTGGGACAACGTGGGACAACGTGGGACAACGTGGGACAACGTGGGACAACGTGGGACAACGTGGGACAACGTGGGACAACGTGGGACAACGTGGGACAACGTGGGACAACGTGGGACACCGTTGGACAACGTGGGACACCGTTGGACAACGTGGGACACCGTTGGACATCGTTGGACACCGTGGGACAACGTGGGACAACGTGGGACAACGTGGGACAACGTGGGACAACGTGGGACACCGTTGGACATCGTTGGACATCGTTGGACATCGTTGGACATCGTGGGACACCGTTGGACATCGTTGGACATCGTTGGACACCGTTGGACATCGTTGGACATCGTTGGACATCGTTGGACACCGTTGGACACCGTTGGACACCGTTGGACATCGTTGGACACCGTGGGACAACGTGGGACAACGTGGGACAACGTGGGACAACGTGGGACAACGTGGGACAACGTGGGACATCGTGGGACAACGTGGGACAACGTGGGACAACGTGGGACAACGTGGGACAACGTGGGACACCGTTGGACACCGTGGGACACCGTTGGACACCGTTGGACATCGTTGGACACCGTGGGACAACGTGGGACAACGTGGGACAACGTGGGACACCGTTGGACATCGTTGGACACCGTGGGACAACGTGGGACAACGTGGGACAACGTGGGAGAACGTGGGACAACGTGGGACAACGTGGGACAACGTGGGACAACGTGGGACAACGTGGGACAACGTGGGACATCGTGGGACAACGTGGGACAACGTGGGACAACGTGGGACAACGTGGGACACCGTTGGACAACGTGGGACACCGTTGGACATCGTTGGACACCGTGGGACAACGTGGGACAACGTGGGACCACGTGGGACAACGTGGGACAACGTGGGACAACGTGGGACAACGTGGGACAACGTGGGACAACGTGGGACAACGTGGGACAACGTGGGACAACGTGGGACAACGTGGGACAACGTGGGACAACGTGGGACAACGTGGGACAACGTGGGACACGGTTGGACATCGTTGGACACCGTTGGACACCGTTGGACAACGTGGGACATCGTGGGACAACGTGGGACAACGTGGGACAACGTGGGACAACGTGGGACACCGTTGGACACCGTGGGACACCGTTGGACACCGTTGGACACCGTTGGACATCGTTGGACATCGTTGGACATCGTGGGACACCGTTGGACATCGTTGGACATCGTTGGACACCGTGGGACAACGTGGGACAACGTGGGACAACGTGGGACAACGTGGGACAACGTGGGACAACGTGGGACAACGTGGGACAACGTGGGACAACGTGGGACAACGTGGGACAACGTGGGACACCGTTGGACACCGTTGGACACCGTTGGACACCGTTGGACATCGTTGGACACCGTGGGACAACGTGGGACAACGTGGGACAACGTGGGACAACGTGGGACAATGTGGGACAACGTGGGACAACGTGGGACACCGTTGGACACCGTTGGACATCGTTGGACACCGTGGGACAACGTGCGCAACGTGGGACAACGTGGGACAACGTGGGACAACGTGGGACAACGTGGGACAACGTGGGACAACGTGGGACAACGTGGGACAACGTGGGACAACGTGGGACACCGTTGGACATCGTTGGACACCGTGGGACACCGTGGGACAACGTGGGACAACGTGGGACAACGTGGGACAACGTGGGACAACGTGGGACAACGTGGGACATCGTGGGACAACGTTGGACATCGTTGGACACCGTTGGACACCGTGGGACATCGTTGGACACCGTTGGACATCGTTGGACATCGTTGGACATCGTTGGACACCGTTGGACACCGTTGGACACCGTTGGACATCGTTGGACACCGTGGGACAACGTGGGACAACGTGGGACAACGTGGAACAACGTGGGACAACGTGGGACAACGTGGGACATCGTGGGACAACGTGGGACAACGTGGGACAACGTGGGACAACGTGGGACAACGTGGGACACCGTTGGACACCGTGGGACACCGTTGGACACCGTTGGACATCGTTGGACACCGTGGGACAACGTGGGACAACGTGGGACAACGTGGGACACCGTTGGACATCGTTGGACACCGTGGGACAACGTGGGACAACGTGGGACAACGTGGGAGAACGTGGGACAACGTGGGACAACGTGGGACAACGTGGGACAACGTGGGACAACGTGGGACAACGTGGGACATCGTGGGACAACGTGGGACAACGTGGGACAACGTGGGACAACGTGGGACACCGTTGGACAACGTGGGACACCGTTGGACATCGTTGGACACCGTGGGACAACGTGGGACAACGTGGGACCACGTGGGACAACGTGGGACAACGTGGGACAACGTGGGACAACGTGGGACAACGTGGGACAACGTGGGACAACGTGGGACAACGTGGGACAACGTGGGACAACGTGGGACAACGTGGGACAACGTGGGACAACGTGGGACAACGTGGGACACGGTTGGACAACGTGGGACACCGTTGGACATCGTTGGACACCGTGGGACAACGTGGGACAACGTGGGACAACGTGGGACAACGTGGGACAACGTGGGACACCGTTGGACATCGTTGGACATCGTTGGACATCGTGGGACACCGTTGGACAGCGTTGGACATCGTTGGACACCGTTGGACACCGTTGGACAACGTGGGACATCGTGGGACAACGTGGGACAACGTGGGACAACGTGGGACAACGTGGGACACCGTTGGACACCGTGGGACACCGTTGGACACCGTTGGACACCGTTGGACATCGTTGGACATCGTTGGACATCGTGGGACACCGTTGGACATCGTTGGACATCGTTGGACACCGTGGGACAACGTGGGACAACGTGGGACAACGTGGGACAACGTGGGACAACGTGGGACAACGTGGGACAACGTGGGACAACGTGGGACAACGTGGGACAACGTGGGACAACGTGGGACACCGTTGGACACCGTTGGACACCGCTGGACACCGTTGGACATCGTTGGACACCGTGGGACAACGTGGGACAACGTGGGACAACGTGGGACAACGTGGGACAATGTGGGACAACGTGGGACAACGTGGGACACCGTTGGACACCGTTGGACATCGTTGGACACCGTGGGACAACGTGGGCAACGTGGGACAACGTGGGACAACGTGGGACATCGTGGGACAACGTTGGACATCGTTGGACACCGTTGGACACCGTGGGACAACGTGGGACAACGTGGGACAACGTGGGACAACGTGGGACAACGTGGGACAACGTGGGACAACGTGGGACAACGTGGGACAACGTGGGACAACGTGGGACACCGTTGGACATCGTTGGACACCGTGGGACACCGTGGGACAACGTGGGACAACGTGGGACAACGTGGGACAACGTGGGACAACGTGGGACAACGTGGGACATCGTGGGACAACGTTGGACATCGTTGGACACCGTTGGACACCGTGGGACAACGTGGGACAACGTGGGACAACGTGGGACAACGTGGGACAACGTGGGACAACGTGGGACAACGTGGGACAACGTGGGACAACGTGGGACAACGTGGGACAACGTGGGACAACGCGGGACAACGTGGGACAACGTGGGACAACGTGGGACAACGTGGGACATCGTGGGACAACGTGGGACAACGTGGGACAACGTGGGACAACGTGGGACAACGTGGGACAACGTTGGACATCGTTGGACACCGTGGGACAACGTGGGACAACGTGGGACAACGTGGGACACCGTTGGACACCGTTGGACACCGTTGGACACCGTTGGACATCGTTGGACACCGTGGGACAACGTGGGACAACGTGGGACAACGTGGGAGAACGTGGGACAACGTGGGACAACGTGGGACAACGTGGGACAACGTGGGACAACGTGGGACAACGTGGGACATCGTGGGACAACGTGGGACAACGTGGGACAACGTGGGACAACGTGGGACACCGTTGGACAACGTGGGACACCGTTGAACATCGTTGGACACCGTGGGACAACGTGGGACAACGTGGGTCCACGTGGGACAACGTGGGACAACGTGGGACAACGTGGGACAACGTGGGACAACGTGGGACAACGTGGGACAACGTGGGACAACGTGGGACAACGTGGGACAACGTGGGACAACGTGGGACAACGTGGGACAACGTGGGACAACGTGGGACATCGTGGGACAACGTGGGACAACGTGGGACAACGTGGGACAACGTGGGACAACGTGGGACACCGTTGGACATCGTTGGACACCGTGGGACAACGTGGGACAACGTGGGACAACGTGGGACACCGTTGGACACCGTTGGACACCGTTGGACACCGTTGGACATCGTTGGACACCGTGGGACAACGTGGGACAACGTGGGACAACGTGGGAGAACGTGGGACAACGTGGGACAACGTGGGACAACGTGGGACAACGTGGGACAACGTGGGACAACGTGGGACATCGTGGGACAACGTGGGACAACGTGGGACAACGTGGGACATCGTGGGACAACGTGGGACAACGTGGGACAACGTGGGACAACGTGGGACACCGTTGGACAACGTGGGACACCGTTGGACATCGTTGGACACCGTGGGACAACGTGGGACAACGTGGGACCACGTGGGACAACGTGGGACAACGTGGGACAACGTGGGACAACG
Organism: Bombus terrestris; assembly: GCF_910591885.1. Lineage (NCBI taxonomy): Eukaryota > Metazoa > Arthropoda > Insecta > Hymenoptera > Apidae > Bombus > Bombus terrestris. The sequence goes on from NW_025963703.1 coordinate 33,266, forward strand.
TGGGACAACGTGGGACAACGTGGGACAACGTGGGACAACGTGGGACAACGTGGGACAACGTGGGACAACGTGGGACACCGTTGGACATCGTTGGACACCGTGGGACACCGTGGGACAACGTGGGACAACGTGGGACAACGTGGGACAACGTGGGACAACATGGGAAACCATGGAACAACGTGGGACAACGTGGGACACCGTTGGACATCGTTGGACAACGTGGGACAACGTTGGACAACGTGGGACAACGTGGGACAACGTGGGACAACGTGGGACACCGTTGGACACCGTGGGACACCGTTGGACACCGTTGGACATCGTTGGACACCGTGGGACAACGTGGGACAACGTGGGACAACGTGGGACAACGTGGGACAACGTGGGACAACGTGGGAGAACGTGGTACAACGTGGGACAACGTGGGACACCGTTGGACAACGTGGGACACCGTTGGACATCGTTGGACATCGTTGGACATCGTGGGACACCGTTGGACACCGTTGGACACCGTTGGACATCGTTGGACATCGTTGGACATCGTGGGACACCGTTGGACACCGTTGGACACCGTTGGACATCGTTGGACACCGTTGGACACCGTTGGACACCGTTGGACATCGTTGGACACCGTGGGACAACGTGGGACAACGTGGGACAACGTGGGACATCGTGGGACAACGTGGGACATCGTGGGACAACGTGGGACAACGTGGGACATCGTGGGACAACGTGGGACAACGTGGGACAACGTGGGACAACGTTGGACATCGTTGGACACCGTTGGACACCGTGGGACAACGTGGGACAACGTGGGACAACGTGGGACAACGTGGGACACCGTTGGACACCGTGGGACAACGTGGGACAACGTGGGACAACGTGGGACAACGTGGGACAACGTGGGACAACGTGGGACAACGTGGGACAACGTGGGACAACGTGGGACATCGTGGGACAACGTGGGACAACGTGGGACAACGTGGGACAACGTGGGACACCGTTGGACAACGTGGGACACCGTTGGACATCGTTGGACACCGTGGGACAACGTGGGACAACGTGGGACCACGTGGGACAACGTGGGACAACGTGGGACAACGTGGGACAACGTGGGACAACGTGGGACAACGTGGGACATCGTGGGACAACGTGGGACAACGTGGGACAACGTGGGACAACGTGGGACAACGTGGGACAACGTGGGACAACGTGGGACACCGTTGGACATCGTTGGACACCGTGGGACACCGTGGGACAACGTGGGACAACGTGGGACAACGTGGCACAACGTGGGACAACGTGGGAAACCATGGAACAACGTGGGACAACGTGGGACACCGTTGGACATCGTTGGACAACGTGGGACAACGTGGGACAACGTGGGACAACGTGGGACAACGTGGGACAACGTGGGACAACGTGGGACAACGTGGGACAACGTGGGACAACGTGGGACAACGTGGGACACCTTTGGACAACGTGGGACACCGTTGGACATCGTTGGACACCGTGGGACAACGTGGGACAACGTGGGACAACGTGGGACAACGTGGGACAACGTGGGACACCGTTGGACATCGTTGGACATCGTTGGACATCGTGGGACACCGTTGGACATCGTTGGACATCGTTGGACACCGTTGGACACCGTTGGACAACGTGGGACATCGTGGGACAACGTGGGACAACGTGGGACAACGTGGGACAACGTGGGACACCGTGGGTCACCGTTGGACACCGTTGGACACCGTTGGACATCGTTGGACATCGTTGGACATCGTGGGACACCGTTGGACATCGTTGGACATCGTTGGACACCGTTGGACATCGTTGGACACCGTTGGACATCGTTGGACATCGTTGGACATCGTGGGACACCGTTGGACATCGTTGGACATCGTTGGACACCGTTGGACATCGTTGGACATCGTTGGACATCGTTGGACACCGTTGGACACCGTTGGACACCGTTGGACATCGTTGGACATCGTGGGACAACGTGGGACAACGTGGGACAACGTGGGACAACGTGGGACAACGTGGGACAACGTGGGACAACGTGGGACAACGTGGGACAACGTGGGACACCGTTGGACATCGCTGGACACCGTTGGACATCGTTGGACACCGTGGGACAACGTGGGACAACGTGGGACAACGTGGGACACCGTGGGACACCGTGGGACACCGTGGGACACCGTTGGACATCGTGGGACACCGTGGGACAACGTGGGACAACGTGGGACAACGTGGGACATCGTGGGACAACGTGGGACAACGTGGGACAACGTGGGACAACGTTGGACATCGTTGGACACCGTTGGACACCGTGGGACAACGTGGGACAACGTGGGACAACGTGGGACAACGTGGGACAACGTGGGACAACGTGGGACAACGTGGGACAACGTGGGACAACGTGGGACAACGTGGGACAACGTGGGACAACGCGGGACAACGTGGGACAACGTGGGACAACGTGGGACAACGTGGGACATCGTGGGACAACGTGGGACAACGTGGGACAACGTGGGACAACGTGGGACAACGTGGGACACCGTTGGACATCGTTGGACACCGTGGGACAACGTGGGACAACGTGGGACAACGTGGGACACCGTTGGACACCGTTGGACACCGTTGGACACCGTTGGACATCGTTGGACACCGTGGGACAACGTGGGACAACGTGGGACAACGTGGGAGAACGTGGGACAACGTGGGACAACGTGGGACAACGTGGGACAACGTGGGACAACGTGGGACAACGTGGGACATCGTGGGACAACGTGGGACAACGTGGGACAACGTGGGACAACGTGGGACACCGTTGGACAACGTGGGACACCGTTGGACATCGTTGGACACCGTGGGACAACGTGGGACAACGTGGGACAACGTAGGACACCGTTGGACATCGTTGGACATCGTTGGACACCGTTGGACATCGTTGGACATCGTTGGACATCGTTGGACACCGTTGGACACCGTTGGACACCGTTGGACATCGTTGGACACCGTGGGACAACGTGGGACAACGTGGGACAACGTGGGACAACGTGGGACAACGTGGGACAACGTGGGACATCGTGGGACATCGTTGGACACCGTGGGACAACGTGGGACAACGTGGGACAACGTGGGACACCGTTGGACACCGTGGGACATCGTGGGACACCGTTGGACATCGTTGGACGCCGTTGGACAACGTGGGACATCGTGGGACAACGTGGGACAACGTGGGACAACGTGGGACAACGTGGGACACCGTTGGACACCGTGGGACACCGTTGGACACCGTTGGACACCGTTGGACATCGTTGGACATCGTTGGACATCGTGGGACAACGTGGGACAACGTGGGACACCGTGGGACAACGTGGGACAACGTGGGACAACGTGGGACACCGTTGGACACCGTGGGACACCGTTGGACACCGTTGGACATCGTTGGACACCGTGGGACAACGTGGGACAACGTGGGACAACGTGGGACAACGTGGGACAACGTGGGACAACGTGGGACAACGTGGGACAACGTGGGACACCGTTGGACAACGTGGGACACCGTTGGACATCGTTGGACACCGTGGGACAACGTGGGACAACGTGGGACAACGTGGGACAACGTGGGACAACGTGGGACACCGTTGGACATCGTTGGACATCGTTGGACATCGTTGGACATCGTGGGACACCGTTGGACATCGTTGGACATCGTTGGACAACGTGGGACAACGTGGGACAACGTGGGACACCGTTGGACATCGTTGGACACCGTGGGACAACGTGGGACAACGTGGGACAACGTGGGACAACGTGGGACACCGTTGGACAACGTGGGACACCGTTGGACATCGTTGGACACCGTGGGACAACGTGGGACAACGTGGGACCACGTGGGACAACGTGGGACAACGTGGGACAACGTGGGACAACGTGGGACAACGTGGGACAACGTGGGACAACGTGGGACAACGTGGGACAACGTGGGACATCGTGGGACAACGTGGGACAACGTGAGACAACGTGGGACAACGTGGGACACCGTTGGACAACGTGGGACACCGTTGGACATCGTTGGACACCGTGGGACAACGTGGGACAACGTGGGACAACGTGGGACAACGTGGGACAACGTGGGACAACGTGGGACAACGTGGGACAACGTGGGACAACGTGGGACAACGTGGGACAACGTGGGACAACGTGGGACAACGTGGGACACCGTTGGACATCGTTGGACACCGTGGGACACCGTGGGACAACGTGGGACAACGTGGGACAACGTGGGACAACGTGGGAAACCATGGAACAACGTGGGACAACGTGGGACACCGTTGGACATCGTTGGACAACGTGGGACAACGTGGGACAACGTGGGACAACGTGGGACAACGTGGGACAACGTGGGACACCGTTGGACACCGTGGGACACCGTTGGACACCGTTGGACATCGTTGGACACCGTGGGACAACGTGGGACAACGTGGGACAACGTGGGACAACGTGGGACAACGTGGGACAACGTGGGACAACGTGGGACAACGTGGGACAACGTGGGACAACGTGGGACAACGTGGGACAACGTGGGACACCGTTGGACAACGTGGGACACCGTTGGACAACGTGGGACACCGTTGGACATCGTTGGACACCGTGGGACAACGTGGGACAACGTGGGACAACGTGGGACAACGTGGGACAACGTGGGACACCGTTGGACAACGTGGGACAACGTGGGACAACGTGGGACATCGTTGGACATCGTTGGACATCGTGGGACACCGTTGGACATCGTTGGACATCGTTGGACACCGTTGGACATCGTTGGACATCGTTGGACATCGTTGGACACCGTTGGACACCGTTGGACACCGTTGGACATCGTTGGACACCGTGGGACAACGTGGGACAACGTGGGACAACGTGGGACAACGTGGGACAACGTGGGACAACGTGGGACATCGTGGGACAACGTGGGACAACGTGGGACAACGTGGGACAACGTGGGACAACGTGGGACACCGTTGGACACCGTGGGACACCGTTGGACACCGTTGGACATCGTTGGACACCGTGGGACAACGTGGGACAACGTGGGACAACGTGGGACACCGTTGGACATCGTTGGACACCGTGGGACACCGTGGGACAACGTGGGACAACGTGGGACAACGTGGGACAACGTGGGAAACCATGGAACAACGTGGGACAACGTGGGACACCGTTGGACATCGTTGGACAACGTGGGACAACGTGGGACAACGTGGGACAACGTGGGACAACGTGGGACAACGTGGGACACCGTTGGACACCGTGGGACACCGTTGGACACCGTTGGACATCGTTGGACACCGTGGGACAACGTGGGACAACGTGGGACACCGTTGGACATCGTTGGACACCGTGGGACAACGTGGGACAACGTGGGACAACGTGGGACAACGTGGGACAACGTGGGACACCGTTGGACATCGTTGGACATCGTTGGACATCGTTGGACATCGTGGGACACCGTTGGACATCGTTGGACATCGTTGGACACCGTTGGACATCGTTGGACATCGTTGGACATCGTTGGACACCGTTGGACACCGTTGGACACCGTTGGACATCGTTGGACACCGTGGGACAACGTGGGACAACGTGGGACAACGTGGGACAACGTGGGACAACGTGGGACAACGTGGGACATCGTGGGACAACGTGGGACAACGTGGGACAACGTGGGACGACGTGGGACAACGTGGGACACCGTTGGACACCGTGGGACACCGTTGGACCGTTGGACATCGTTGGACACCGTGGGACAACGTGGGACAACGTGGGACAACGTGGGACACCGTTGGACATCGTTGGACACCGTGGGACAACGTGGGACAACGTGGGACAACGTGGGAGAACGTGGGACAACGTGGGACAACGTGGGACAACGTGGGACAACGTGGGACAACGTGGGACAACGTGGGACATCGTGGGACAACGTGGGACAACGTGGGACAACGTGGGACAACGTGGGACACCGTTGGACAACGTGGGACACCGTTGGACATCGTTGGACACCGTGGGACAACGTGGGACAACGTGGGACCACGTGGGACAACGTGGGACAACGCGGGACAACGTGGGACAACGTGGGACAACGTGGGACAACGTGGGACAACGTGGGACATCGTGGGACAACGTGGGACAACGTGGGACAACGTGGGACAACGTGGGACAACGTGGGACACCGTTGGACATCGTTGGACACCGTGGGACACCGTGGGACAACGTGGGACAACGTGGGACAACGTGGGACAACGTGGGACAACGTGGGACAACGTGGGACAACGTGGGACAACGTGGGACATCGTGGGACAACGTGGGACAACGTGGGACAACGTGGGACAACGTGGGACACCGTTGGACAACGTGGGACACCGTTGGACATCGTTGGACACCGTGGGACAACGTGGGACAACGTGGGACCACGTGGGACAACGTGGGACAACGTGGGACAACGTGGGACAACGTGGGACAACGTGGGACAACGTGGGACAACGTGGGACAACGTGGGACAACGTGGGACAACGTGGGACAACGTGGGACAACGTGGGACAACGTGGGACACCGTTGGACAACGTGGGACACCGTTGGACATCGTTGGACACCGTGGGACAACGTGGGACAACGTGGGACCACGTGGGACAACGTGGGACAACGTGGGACAACGTGGGACAACGTGGGACAACGTGGGACACCGTTGGACATCGCTGGACACCGTTGGACATCGTTGGACACCGTGGGACAACGTGGGACAACGTGGGACAACGTGGGACAACGTGGGACAACGTGGGACAACGTGGGACAACGTGGGACAACGTGGGACAACGTGGGACAACGTGGGACACCGTTGGACATCGCTGGACACCGTTGGACATCGTTGGACACCGTGGGACAACGTGGGACAACGTGGGACAACGTGGGACAACGTGGGACAACGTGGGACAACGTGGGAAACCATGGAACAACGTGGGACAACGTGGGACACCGTTGGACAACGTGGGACACCGTTGGACATCGTTGGACAACGTGGGACAACGTGGGACAACGTGGGACAACGTGGGACAACGTGGGACAACGTGGGACACCGTTGGACACCGTGGGACACCGTTGGACACCGTTGGACATCGTTGGACACCGTGGGACAACGTGGGACAACGTGGGACAACGTGGGACAACGTGGGACAACGTGGGACAACGTGGGACAACGTGGGACAACGTGGGACAACGTGGGACAACGTGGGACAACGTGGGACAACGTGGGACAACGTGGGACACCGTTGGACAACGTGGGACACCGTTGGACAACGTGGGACACCGTTGGACATCGTTGGACACCGTGGGACAACGTGGGACAACGTGGGACAACGTGGGACAACGTGGGACAACGTGGGACACCGTTGGACATCGTTGGACATCGTTGGACATCGTTGGACATCGTGGGACACCGTTGGACATCGTTGGACATCGTTGGACACCGTTGGACATCGTTGGACATCGTTGGACATCGTTGGACACCGTTGGACACCGTTGGACACCGTTGGACATCGTTGGACACCGTGGGACAACGTGGGACAACGTGGGACAACGTGGGACAACGTGGGACAACGTGGGACAACGTGGGACAACGTGGGACACCGTTGGACACCGTTGGACACCGTTGGACACCGTTGGACATCGTTGGACACCGTGGGACAACGTGGGACAACGTGGGACACCGTTGGACACCGTTGGACACCGTTGGACACCGTTGGACATCGTTGGACACCGTGGGACAACGTGGGACAACGTGGGACAACGTGGGAAACCATGGAACAACGTGGGACAACGTGGGACACCGTTGGACATCGTTGGACAACGTGGGACAACGTGGGACAAGGTGGGACAACGTGGGACAACGTGGGACAACGTGGGACAACGTGGGACACCGTTGGACACCGTGGGACACCGTTGGACACCGTTGGACATCGTTGGACACCGTGGGACAACGTGGGACAACGTGGGAAACCATGGAACAACGTGGGACAACGTGGGACACCGTTGGACATCGTGGGACAACGTGGGACCACGTGGGACAACGTGGGACAACGTGGGACAACGTGGGACAACGTGGGACAACGTGGGACAACGTGGGACAACGTGGGACAACGTGGGACAACGTGGGACACCGTTGGACATCGTTGGACACCGTGGGACACCGTGGGACAACGTGGGACAACGTGGGACAACGTGGGACAACGTGGGACAACGTGGGAAACCATGGAACAACGTGGGACAACGTGGGACACCGTTGGACATCGTTGGACAACGTGGGACAACGTGGGACAACGTGGGACAACGTGGGACAACGTGGGACAACGTGGGACACCGTTGGACACCGTGGGACACCGTTGGACACCGTTGGACATCGTTGGACACCGTGGGACAACGTGGGACAACGTGGGACAACGTGGGACAACGTGGGACAACGTGGGACAACGTGGGACAACGTGGGACAACGTGGGACAACGTGGGACAACGTGGGACAACGTGGGACATCGTGGGACAACGTGGGACAACGTGGGACAACGTGGGACAACGTGGGACACCGTTGGACAGCGTGGGACACCGTTGGACACCGTTGGACACCGTTGGACATCGTTGGACATCGTTGGACATCGTGGGACACCGTTGGACATCGTTGGACATCGTTGGACACCGTTGGACATCGTTGGACACCGTTGGACATCGTTGGACATCGTTGGACATCGTGGGACACCGTTGGACATCGTTGGACATCGTTGGACACCGTTGGACATCGTTGGACATCGTTGGACATCGTTGGACACCGTTGGACACCGTTGGACACCGTTGTACATCGTTGGACACCGTGGGACAACGTGGGACAACGTGGGACAACGTGGGACAACGTGGGACAACGTGGGACAACGTGGGACATCGTGGGACAACGTGGGACAACGTGGGACAACGTGGGACACCGTTGGACACCGTTGGACACCGTTGGACAACGTTGGACATCGTTGGACACCGTGGGACAACGTGGGACAACGTGCGACAACGTGGGAAACCATGGAACAACGTGGGACAACGTGGGACACCGTTGGACATCGTTGGACAACGTGGGACAACGTGGGACAACGTGGGACAACGTGGGACAACGTGGGACAACGTGGGACAACGTGGGACACCGTTGGACACCGTGGGACACCGTTGGACACCGTTGGACATCGTTGGACACCGTGGGACAACGTGGGACAACGTGGGACAACGTGGGACAACGTGGGACAACGTGGGACAACGTGGGACAACGTGGGACAACGTGGGACATCGTGGGACAACGTGGGACAACGTGGGACAACGTGGGACAACGTGGGACACCGTTGGACAACGTGGGACACCGTTGGACATCGTTGGACACCGTGGGACAACGTGGGACAACGTGGGACAACGTGGGAAACCATGGAACAACGTGGGACAACGTGGGACACCGTTGGACATCGTTGGACATCGTTGGACACCGCTGGACAACGTGGGACAACGTGGGAAAACGTGGGACAACGTGGGACATCGTTGGACATCGCTGGACACCGTTGGACATCGTTGGACACCGTGGGACAACGTGGGACAACGTGGGACAACGTGGGACAACGTGGGACAACGTGGGACAACGTGGGACAACGTGGGACAACGTGGGAAAACGTGGGACAACGTGGGACACCGTTGGACATCGCTGGACACCGTTGGACATCGTTGGACACCGTGGGACAACGTGGGACAACGTGGGACATCGTGGGACAACGTGGGACAACGTGGGACAACGTGGGACATCGTGGGACACCGTGGGACAACGTGGGACAACGTGGGACAACGTGGGACAACGTCGGACAACGTGGGACAACGTGGGATATCGTGGGACAACGTGGGACAACGTGGGACAACGTGGGACAACGTGGGACAACGTGGGACACCGTTGGACACCGTGGGACACCGTTGGACACCGTTGGACATCGTTGGACACCGTGGGACAACGTGGGACAACGTGGGACAACGTGGGACAACGTGGGACATCGTGGGACAACGTGGGACAACGTGGGACAACGTGGGACAACGTGGGACATCGTGGGACAACGTGGGACAACGTGGGACAACGTGGGACATCGTGGGACAACGTGGGACAACGTGGGACAACGTGGGACAACGTGGGACAACGTGGGACAACGTGGGACATCGTGGGACAACGTGGGACAACGTGGGACAACGTGGGACAACGTGGGACACCGTTGGACATCGTTGGACACCGTGGGACAACGTGGGACAACGTGGGACCACGTGGGACAACGTGGGACAACGTGGGACAACGTGGGACAACGTGGGACAACGCGGGACAACGTGGGACAACGTGGGACAACGTGGGACATCGTGGGACAACGTGGGACAACGTGGGACAACGTGGGACAACGTGGGACCACGTGGGACACCGTTGGACATCGTTGGACACCGTGGGACAACGTGGGACAACGTGGGACAACGTGGGACAACGTGGGACAACGTGGGACAACGTGGGAAACCATGGAACAACGTGGGACAACGTGGGACACCGTTGGACATCGTTGGACAACGTGGGACAACGTGGGACAACGTGGGACAACGTGGGACAACGTGGGACACCGTTGGACAACGTGGGACACCGTTGGACATCGTTGGACAACGTGGGACAACGTGGGACAACGTGGGACAACGTGGGACAACGTGGGACAACGTGGGACACCGTTGGACACCGTGGGACACCGTTGGACACCGTTGGACATCGTTGGACACCGTGGGACAACGTGGGACAACGTGGGACAACGTGGGACAACGTGGGACAACGTGGGACAACGTGGGACAACGTGGGACAACGTGGGACAACGTGGGACAACGTGGGACAACGTGGGACAACGTGGGACAACGTGGGACACCGTTGGACAACGTGGGACACCGTTGGACAACGTGGGACACCGTTGGACATCGTTGGACACCGTGGGACAACGTGGGACAACGTGGGACAACGTGGGACAACGTGGGACAACGTGGGACACCGTTGGACATCGTTGGACATCGTTGGACATCGTTGGACATCGTGGGACACCGTTGGACATCGTTGGACATCGTTGGACACCGTTGGACATCGTTGGACATCGTTGGACATCGTTGGACACCGTTGGACACCGTTGGACACCGTTGGACATCGTTGGACACCGTGGGACAACGTGGGACAACGTGGGACAACGTGGGACAACGTGGGACAACGTGGGACAACGTGGGACATCGTGGGACAACGTGGGACAACGTGGGACAACGTGGGACAACGTGGGACAACGTGGGACACCGTTGGACACCGTGGGACACCGTTGGACACCGTTGGACATCGTTGGACACCGTGGGACAACGTGGGACAACGTGGGACAACGTGGGACACCGTTGGACATCGTTGGACACCGTGGGACAACGTGGGACAACGTGGGACAACGTGGGAGAACGTGGGACAACGTGGGACAACGTGGGACAACGTGGGACAACGTGGGACAACGTGGGACAACGTGGGACATCGTGGGACAACGTGGGACAACGTGGGACAACGTGGGACAACGTGGGACACCGTTGGACAACGTGGGACACCGTTGGACATCGTTGGACACCGTGGGACAACGTGGGACAACGTGGGACCACGTGGGACAACGTGGGACAACGTGGGACAACGTGGGACAACGTGGGACAACGTGGGACAACGTGGGACAACGTGGGACAACGTGGGACAACGTGGGACAACGTGGGACAACGTGGGACAACGTGGGACAACGTGGGACAACGTGGGACACGGTTGGACAACGTGGGACACCGTTGGACATCGTTGGACACCGTGGGACAACGTGGGACAACGTGGGACAACGTGGGACAACGTGGGACAACGTGGGACACCGTTGGACATCGTTGGACATCGTTGGACATCGTGGGACACCGTTGGACAGCGTTGGACATCGTTGGACACCGTTGGACACCGTTGGACAACGTGGGACATCGTGGGACAACGTGGGACAACGTGGGACAACGTGGGACAACGTGGGACACCGTTGGACACCGTGGGACACCGTTGGACACCGTTGGACACCGTTGGACATCGTTGGACATCGTTGGACATCGTGGGACACCGTTGGACATCGTTGGACATCGTTGGACACCGTGGGACAACGTGGGACAACGTGGGACAACGTGGGACAACGTGGGACAACGTGGGACAACGTGGGACAACGTGGGACAACGTGGGACAACGTGGGACAACGTGGGACAACGTGGGACACCGTTGGACACCGTTGGACACCGTTGGACACCGTTGGACATCGTTGGACACCGTGGGACAACGTGGGACAACGTGGGACACCGTTGGACACCGTTGGACACCGTTGGACACCGTTGGACATCGTTGGACACCGTGGGACAACGTGGGACAACGTGGGACAACGTGGGAAACCATGGAACAACGTGGGACAACGTGGGACACCGTTGGACATCGTTGGACAACGTGGGACAACGTGGGACAAGGTGGGACAACGTGGGACAACGTGGGACAACGTGGGACAACGTGGGACACCGTTGGACACCGTGGGACACCGTTGGACACCGTTGGACATCGTTGGACACCGTGGGACAACGTGGGACAACGTGGGAAACCATGGAACAACGTGGGACAACGTGGGACACCGTTGGACATCGTTGGACAACGTGGGACAACGTGGGACAACGTGGGACAACGTGGGACATCGTGGGACAACGTGGGACAACGTGGGACAACGTGGGACAACGTGGGACACCGTTGGACAACGTGGGACACCGTTGGACATCGTTGGACACCGTGGGACAACGTGGGACAACGTGGGACAACGTGGGACAACGTGGGACAACGTGGGACAACGTGGGACAACGTGGGACAACGTGGGACAACGTGGGACAACGTGGGACAACGTGGGACAACGTGGGACACCGTTGGACATCGTTGGACACCGTGGGACACCGTGGGACAACGTGGGACAACGTGGGACAACGTGGGACAACGTGGGACAACGTGGGAAACCATGGAACAACGTGGGACAACGTGGGACACCGTTGGACATCGTTGGACAACGTGGGACAACGTGGGACAACGTGGGACAACGTGGGACACCGTTGGACACCGTGGGACACCGTTGGACACCGTTGGACATCGTTGGACATCGTTGGACATCGTTGGACACCGTTGGACACCGTTGGACACCGTTGGACATCGTTGGACATCGTTGGACATCGTGGGACACCGTTGGACATCGTTGGACATCGTTGGACACCGTTGGACATCGTTGGACACCGTTGGACATCGTTGGACATCGTTGGACATCGTGGGACACCGTTGGACATCGTTGGACATCGTTGGACACCGTTGGACATCGTTGGACATCGTTGGACATCGTTGGACACCGTTGGACACCGTTGGACACCGTTGGACATCGTTGGACACCGTGGGACAACGTGGGACAACGTGGGACAACGTGGGACAACGTGGGACAACGTGGGACAACGTGGGACATCGTGGGACAACGTGGGACAACGTGGGACAACGTGGGACACCGTTGGACACCGTTGGACACCGTTGGACAACGTTGGACATCGTTGGACACCGTGGGACAACGTGGGACAACGTGCGACAACGTGGGACACCATGGAACAACGTGGGACAACGTGGGACACCGTTGGACATCGTTGGACAACGTGGGACAACGTGGGACAACGTGGGACAACGTGGGACAACGTGGGACAACGTGGGACAACGTGGGACACCGTTGGACACCGTGGGACACCGTTGGACACCGTTGGACATCGTTGGACACCGTGGGACAACGTGGGACAACGTGGGACAACGTGGGACAACGTGGGACAACGTGGGACAACGTGGGACAACGTGGGACAACGTGGGACAACGTGGGACAACGTGGGACAACGTGGGACAACGTGGGACATCGTGGGACAACGTGGGACAACGTGGGACAACGTGGGACAACGTGGGACACCGTTGGACAACGTGGGACACCGTTGGACATCGTTGGACACCGTGGGACAACGTGGGACAACGTGGGACAACGTGGGAAACCATGGAACAACGTGGGACAACGTGGGACACCGTTGGACATCGTTGGACATCGTTGGACACCGCGGGACAACGTGGGACAACGTGGGAAAACGTGGGACAACGTGGGACATCGTTGGACATCGCTGGACACCGTTGGACATCGTTGGACACCGTGGGACAACGTGGGACAACGTGGGACAACGTGGGACAACGTGGGACAACGTGGGACAACGTGGGACAACGTGGGACAACGTGGGACAACGTGGGACAACGTGGGACACCGTTGGACATCGCTGGACACCGTTGGACATCGTTGGACACCGTGGGACAACGTGGGACAACGTGGGACATCGTGGGACAACGTGGGACAACGTGGGACAACGTGGGACATCGTGGGACACCGTGGGACAACGTGGGACAACGTGGGACAACGTGGGACAACGTCGGACAACGTGGGACAACGTGGGATATCGTGGGACAACGTGGGACAACGTGGGACAACGTGGGACAACGTGGGACAACGTGGGACACCGTTGGACACCGTGGGACACCGTTGGACACCGTTGGACATCGTTGGACACCGTGGGACAACGTGGGACAACGTGGGACAACGTGGGACAACGTGGGACATCGTGGGACAACGTGGGACAACGTGGGACAACGTGGGACAACGTGGGACATCGTGGGACAACGTGGGACAACGTGGGACAACGTGGGACATCGTGGGACAACGTGGGACAACGTGGGACAACGTGGGACAACGTGGGACCACGTGGGACAACGTGGGACAACGTGGGACAACGTGGGACAACGTGGGACAACGTGGGACATCGTGGGACAACGTGGGACAACGTGGGACAACGTGGGACAACGTGGGACACCGTTGGACATCGTTGGACACCGTGGGACAACGTGGGACAACGTGGGACCACGTGGGACAACGTGGGACAACGTGGGACAACGTGGGACAACGTGGGACAACGCGGGACAACGTGGGACAACGTGGGACAACGTGGGACATCGTGGGACAACGTGGGACAACGTGGGACAACGTGGGACAACGTGGGACCACGTGGGACAACGTGGGACAACGTGGGACAACGTGGGACAACGTGGGACAACGTGGGACATCGTGGGACAACGTGGGACAACGTGGGACAACGTGGGACAACGTGGGACACCGTTGGACATCGTTGGACACCGTGGGACAACGTGGGACAACGTCGGACCACGTGGGACAACGTGGGACAACGTGGGACAACGTGGGACAACGTGGGACAACGCGGGACAACGTGGGACAACGTGGGACAACGTGGGACAACGTGGGACAACGTGGGACACCGTTGGACATCGTTGGACACCGTGGGACACCGTGGGACAACGTGGGACAACGTGGGACAACGTGGGACAACGTGGGACAACGTGGGAAACCATGGAACAACGTGGGACAACGTGGGACACCGTTGGACATCGTTGGACAACGTGGGACAACGTGGGACAACGTGGGACAACGTGGGACAACGTGGGACATCGTGGGACACCGTTGGACATCGTTGGACATCGTTGGACACCGTTGGACACCGTTGGACAACGTGGGACATCGTGGGACAACGTGGGACAACGTGGGACAACGTGGGACAACGTGGGACACCGTTGGACACCGTGGGACACCGTTGGACACCGTTGGACACCGTTGGACATCGTTGGACATCGTTGGACATCGTGGGACACCGTTGGACATCGTTGGACATCGTTGGACACCGTTCTACATCGTTGGACACCGTTGGACATCGTTGGACATCGTTGGACATCGTGGGACACCGTTGGACATCGGTGGACATCGTTGGACACCGTTGGACATCGTTGGACATCGTTGGACATCGTTGGACACCGTTGGACACCGTTGGACACCGTTGGACATCGTTGGACACCGTGGGACAACGTGGGACAACGTGGGACAACGTGGGACAACGTGGGACAACGTGGGACAACGTGGGACATCGTGGGACAACGTGGGACAACGTGGGACAACGTGGGACACCGTTGGACACCGTTGGACACCGTTGGACACCGTTGGACATCGTTGGACACCGTGGGACAACGTGGGACAACGTGGGACAACGTGGGAAACCATGGAACAACGTGGGACAACGTGGGACACCGTTGGACATCGTTGGACAACGTGGGACAACGTGGGACAACGTGGGACAACGTGGGACAACGTGGGACAACGTGGGACAACGTGGAACACCGTTGGACACCGTGGGACACCGTTGGACACCGTTGGACATCGTTGGACACCGTGGGACAACGGGGGACAACGTGGGACAACGTGGGACAACGTGGGACAACGTGGGACAACGTGGGACAACGTGGGACAACGTGGGACAACGTGGGACAACGTGGGACAACGTGGGACATCGTGGGACAACGTGGGACAACGTGGGACAACGTGGGACAACGTGGGACACCGTTGGACAACGTGGGACACCGTTGGACATCGTTGGACACCGTGGGACAACGTGGGACAACGTGGGACCACGTGGGACAACGTGGGACAACGTGGGACAACGTGGGACATCGTGGGACAACGTGGGACAACGTGGGACAACGTGGGACAACGTGGGACAACGTGGGACACCGTTGGACACCGTTGGACACCGTTGGACACCGTTGGACATCGTTGGACACCGTGGGACACCGTGGGACAACGTGGGACAACGTGGGAAACCATGGAACAACGTGGGACAACGTGGGACACCGTTGGACATCGTTGGACATCGTTGGACACCGTGGGACAACGTGGGACAACGTGGGAAAACGTGGGACAACGTGGGACACCGTTGGACATCGCTGGACACCGTTGGACATCGTTGGACACCGTGGGACAACGTGGGACAACGTGGGACAACGTGGGACAACGTGGGACAACGTGGGACAACGTGGGACAACGTGGGACAACGTGGGAAAACGTGGGACAACGTGGGACACCGTTGGACATCGCTGGACACCGTTGGACATCGTTGGACACCGTGGGACAACGTGGGACAACGTGGGACATCGTGGGACAACGTGGGACAACGTGGGACAACGTGGGACATCGTGGGACACCGTGGGACAACGTGGGACAACGTGGGACAACGTGGGACAACGTTGGACACCGTTGGACACCGTTGGACACCGTTGGACATCGTTGGACACCGTGGGACAACGTGGGACAACGTGGGACAACGTGGGACAACGTGGGACAACGTGGGACATCGTGGGACAACGTGGGACAACGTGGGACAACGTGGGACAACGTGGGACATCGTGGGACAACGTGGGACAACGTGGGACAACGTGGGACAACGTGGGACACCGTTGGACACCGTGGGACACCGTTGGACACCGTTGGACATCGTTGGACACCGTGGGACAACGGGGGACAACGTGGGACAACGTGGGACAACGTGGGACAACGTGGGACAACGTGGGACAACGTGGGACAACGTGGGACAACGTGGGACAACGTGGGACAACGTGGGACAACGTGGGACAACGTGGGACAACGTGGGACAACGTGGGACAACGTGGGACAACGTGGGACAACGTGGGAAAACGTGGGACAACGTGGGACACCGTTGGACATCGCTGGACACCGTTGGACATCGTTGGACACCGTGGGACAACGTGGGACAACGTGGGACATCGTGGGACAACGTGGGACAACGTGGGACAACGTGGGACATCGTGGGACACCGTGGGACAACGTGGGACAACGTGGGACAACGTGGGACAACGTCGGACAACGTGGGACAACGTGGGACATCGTGGGACAACGTGGGACAACGTGGGACAACGTGGGACAACGTGGGACAACGTGGGACATCGTGGGACAACGTGCGACAACGTGGGACAACGTGGGACATCGTGGGACAACGTGGGACAACGTGGGACAACGTGGGACAACGTGGGACACCGTTGGACACCGTTGGACACCGTTGGACACCGTTGGACATCGTTGGACACCGTGGGACAACGTGGGACAACGTGGGACAACGTGGGAAACCATGGAACAACGTGGGACAACGTGGGACACCGTTGGACATCGTTGGACATCGTTGGACACCGTGGGACAACGTGGGACAACGTGGGACAACGTGGGACAACGTGGGACAACGTGGGACAACGTGGGACATCGTGGGACACCGTTGGACACCGTGGGACAACGTGGGACAACGTGGGACAACGTGGGACAACGTGGGACAACGTGGGACAACGTGGGACAACGTGGGACAACGTGGGACAACGTGGGACAACGTGGGACAACGTGGGACAACGTGGGACAACGTGGGACACCGTTGGACACCGTTGGACATCGTTGGACACCGTGGGACAACGTGGGACAACGTGGGACAACGTGGGACAACGTGGGACAACGTGGGACAACGTGGGACAACGTGGGACAACGTGGGACAACGTGGGACAACGTGGGACATCGTGGGACAACGTGGGACAACGTGGGACAACGTGGGACACCGTTGGACATCGTTGGACATCGTTGGACATCGTGGGACACCGTTGGACATCGTTGGACATCGTTGGACACCGTTGGACATCGTTGGACACCGTTGGACATCGTTGGACATCGTTGGACATCGTGGGACACCGTTGGACATCGTTGGACATCGTTGGACACCGTTGGACATCGTTGGACATCGTTGGACATCGTTGGACACCGTTGGACACCGTTGGACACCGTTGGACATCGTTGGACACCGTGGGACAACGTGGGACAACGTGGGACAACGTGGGACAACGTGGGACAACGTGGGACAACGTGGGACATCGTGGGACAACGTGGGACAACGTGGGACAACGTGGGACACCGTTGGACACCGTTGGACACCGTTGGACAACGTTGGACATCGTTGGACACCGTGGGACAACGTGGGACAACGTGCGACAACGTGGGAAACCATGGAACAACGTGGGACAACGTGGGACACCGTTGGACATCGTTGGACAACGTGGGACAACGTGGGACAACGTGGGACAACGTGGGACAACGTGGGACAACGTGGGACAACGTGGGACACCGTTGGACACCGTGGGACACCGTTGGACACCGTTGGACATCGTTGGACACCGTGGGACAACGTGGGACAACGTGGGACAACGTGGGACAACGTGGGACAACGTGGGACAACGTGGGACAACGTGGGACAACGTGGGACAACGTGGGACAACGTGGGACAACGTGGGACAACGTGGGACATCGTGGGACAACGTGGGACAACGTGGGACAACGTGGGACAACGTGGGACACCGTTGGACAACGTGGGACACCGTTGGACATCGTTGGACACCGTGGGACAACGTGGGACAACGTGGGACAACGTGGGAAACCATGGAACAACGTGGGACAACGTGGGACACCGTTGGACATCGTTGGACATCGTTGGACACCGCGGGACAACGTGGGACAACGTGGGAAAACGTGGGACAACGTGGGACATCGTTGGACATCGCTGGACACCGTTGGACATCGTTGGACACCGTGGGACAACGTGGGACAACGTGGGACAACGTGGGACAACGTGGGACAACGTGGGACAACGTGGGACAACGTGGGACAACGTGGGAAAACGTGGGACAACGTGGGACACCGTTGGACATCGCTGGACACCGTTGGACATCGTTGGACACCGTGGGACAACGTGGGACAACGTGGGACATCGTGGGACAACGTGGGACAACGTGGGACAACGTGGGACATCGTGGGACACCGTGGGACAACGTGGGACAACGTGGGACAACGTGGGACAACGTCGGACAACGTGGGACAACGTGGGATATCGTGGGACAACGTGGGACAACGTGGGACAACGTGGGACAACGTGGGACAACGTGGGACACCGTTGGACACCGTGGGACACCGTTGGACACCGTTGGACATCGTTGGACACCGTGGGACAACGTGGGACAACGTGGGACAACGTGGGACAACGTGGGACATCGTGGGACAACGTGGGACAACGTGGGACAACGTGGGACAACGTGGGACATCGTGGGACAACGTGGGACAACGTGGGACAACGTGGGACATCGTGGGACAACGTGGGACAACGTGGGACAACGTGGGACAACGTGGGACAACGTGGGACAACGTGGGACAACGTGGGACAACGTGGGACAACGTGGGACAACGTGGGACATCGTGGGACAACGTGGGACAACGTGGGACAACGTGGGACAACGTGGGACACCGTTGGACATCGTTGGACACCGTGGGACAACGTGGGACAACGTGGGACCACGTGGGACAACGTGGGACAACGTGGGACAACGTGGGACAACGTGGGACAACGCGGGACAACGTGGGACAACGTGGGACAACGTGGGACATCGTGGGACAACGTGGGACAACGTGGGACAACGTGGGACAACGTGGGACCACGTGGGACAACGTGGGACAACGTGGGACAACGTGGGACAACGTGGGACAACGTGGGACATCGTGGGACAACGTGGGACAACGTGGGACAACGTGGGACAACGTGGGACACCGTTGGACATCGTTGGACACCGTGGGACAACGTGGGACAACGTCGGACCACGTGGGACAACGTGGGACAACGTGGGACAACGTGGGACAACGTGGGACAACGCGGGACAACGTGGGACAACGTGGGACAACGTGGGACAACGTGGGACAACGTGGGACACCGTTGGACATCGTTGGACACCGTGGGACACCGTGGGACAACGTGGGACAACGTGGGACAACGTGGGACAACGTGGGACAACGTGGGAAACCATGGAACAACGTGGGACAACGTGGGACACCGTTGGACATCGTTGGACAACGTGGGACAACGTGGGACAACGTGGGACAACGTGGGACAACGTGGGACATCGTGGGACACCGTTGGACATCGTTGGACATCGTTGGACACCGTTGGACACCGTTGGACAACGTGGGACATCGTGGGACAACGTGGGACAACGTGGGACAACGTGGGACAACGTGGGACACCGTTGGACACCGTGGGACACCGTTGGACACCGTTGGACACCGTTGGACATCGTTGGACATCGTTGGACATCGTGGGACACCGTTGGACATCGTTGGACATCGTTGGACACCGTTCTACATCGTTGGACACCGTTGGACATCGTTGGACATCGTTGGACATCGTGGGACACCGTTGGACATCGGTGGACATCGTTGGACACCGTTGGACATCGTTGGACATCGTTGGACATCGTTGGACACCGTTGGACACCGTTGGACACCGTTGGACATCGTTGGACACCGTGGGACAACGTGGGACAACGTGGGACAACGTGGGACAACGTGGGACAACGTGGGACAACGTGGGACATCGTGGGACAACGTGGGACAACGTGGGACAACGTGGGACACCGTTGGACACCGTTGGACACCGTTGGACACCGTTGGACATCGTTGGACACCGTGGGACAACGTGGGACAACGTGGGACAACGTGGGAAACCATGGAACAACGTGGGACAACGTGGGACACCGTTGGACATCGTTGGACAACGTGGGACAACGTGGGACAACGTGGGACAACGTGGGACAACGTGGGACAACGTGGGACAACGTGGAACACCGTTGGACACCGTGGGACACCGTTGGACACCGTTGGACATCGTTGGACACCGTGGGACAACGGGGGACAACGTGGGACAACGTGGGACAACGTGGGACAACGTGGGACAACGTGGGACAACGTGGGACAACGTGGGACAACGTGGGACAACGTGGGACAACGTGGGACATCGTGGGACAACGTGGGACAACGTGGGACAACGTGGGACAACGTGGGACACCGTTGGACAACGTGGGACACCGTTGGACATCGTTGGACACCGTGGGACAACGTGGGACAACGTGGGACCACGTGGGACAACGTGGGACAACGTGGGACAACGTGGGACATCGTGGGACAACGTGGGACAACGTGGGACAACGTGGGACAACGTGGGACAACGTGGGACACCGTTGGACACCGTTGGACACCGTTGGACACCGTTGGACATCGTTGGACACCGTGGGACACCGTGGGACAACGTGGGACAACGTGGGAAACCATGGAACAACGTGGGACAACGTGGGACACCGTTGGACATCGTTGGACATCGTTGGACACCGTGGGACAACGTGGGACAACGTGGGAAAACGTGGGACAACGTGGGACACCGTTGGACATCGCTGGACACCGTTGGACATCGTTGGACACCGTGGGACAACGTGGGACAACGTGGGACAACGTGGGACAACGTGGGACAACGTGGGACAACGTGGGACAACGTGGGACAACGTGGGAAAACGTGGGACAACGTGGGACACCGTTGGACATCGCTGGACACCGTTGGACATCGTTGGACACCGTGGGACAACGTGGGACAACGTGGGACATCGTGGGACAACGTGGGACAACGTGGGACAACGTGGGACATCGTGGGACACCGTGGGACAACGTGGGACAACGTGGGACAACGTGGGACAACGTTGGACACCGTTGGACACCGTTGGACACCGTTGGACATCGTTGGACACCGTGGGACAACGTGGGACAACGTGGGACAACGTGGGACAACGTGGGACAACGTGGGACATCGTGGGACAACGTGGGACAACGTGGGACAACGTGGGACAACGTGGGACATCGTGGGACAACGTGGGACAACGTGGGACAACGTGGGACAACGTGGGACACCGTTGGACACCGTGGGACACCGTTGGACACCGTTGGACATCGTTGGACACCGTGGGACAACGGGGGACAACGTGGGACAACGTGGGACAACGTGGGACAACGTGGGACAACGTGGGACAACGTGGGACAACGTGGGACAACGTGGGACAACGTGGGACAACGTGGGACAACGTGGGACAACGTGGGACAACGTGGGACAACGTGGGACAACGTGGGACAACGTGGGACAACG
>NW_025963704.1:0-56122 GCF_910591885.1 Bombus terrestris
GTCCAACGATGTCCAACGGTGTCCCACGTTGTCCCACGTTGTTCCATGGTTTCCCACGTTGTCCCACGTTGTCCCACGTTGTCCCACGGTGTCCAACGATGTCCAACGGTGTCCAACGGTGTCCAACGGTGTCCAACGGTGTCCCACGTTGTCCCACGTTGTCCCACGTTGTCCCACGTTGTCCAACGATGTCCAACGGTGTCCCACGTTGTCCCACGTTGTCCCACGATGTCCCACGTTGTCCCACGTTGTCCCACGTTGTCCCACGTTGTCCCACGTTGTCCCACGATGTCCCACGTTGTCCCACGTTGTCCCACGTTGTCCCACGTTGTCCCACGGTGTCCAACGATGTCCAACGGTGTCCAACGGTGTCCCACGGTGTCCAACGGTGTCCCACGTTGTCCCACGTTGTCCCACGTTGTCCCACGTTGTCCCACGTTGTCCCACGATGTCCCACGTTGTCCCACGTTGTCCCACGTTGTCCCACGGTGTCCAACGATGTCCAACGATGTCCAACGGTGTCCCACGTTGTCCCACGTTGTTCCATGGTTTCCCACGTTGTCCCACGTTGTCCCACGTTGTCCCACGTTGTCCCACGTTGTCCCACGTTGTCCCACGTTGTCCCACGTTGTCCCACGGTGTCCAACGATGTCCAACGGTGTCCAGCGATGTCCAACGGTGTCCCACGTTGTCCCACGTTTTCCCACGTTGTCCCACGTTGTCCCACGGTGTCCAACGGTGTCCAACGATGTCCAACGGTGTCCCACGTTGTCCCACGGTGTCCAACGATGTCCAACGGTGTCCCACGTTGTCCCACGTTGTCCCACGTTGTCCCACGTTGTCCCCACGTTGTCCCACGATGTCCCACGTTGTCCCACGTTGTCCCACGTTGTCCCACGTTGTCCCACGTTGTCCCACGTTGTCCCACGTTGTCCCACGTGGTCCCAAGTTGTCCCACGTTGTCCCACGGTGTCCAACGATGTCCAACGGTGTCCCACGTTGTCCAACGGTGTCCCACGTTGTCCCACGTTGTCCCACGTTGTCCCACGTTGTCCCACGATGTCCCACGTTGTCCCACGTTGTCCCACGTTGTCCCACGTTGTCCCACGTTGTCCCACGTTGTCCCACGTTGTCCCACGTTGTCCCACGTTGTCCCACGTTGTCCCACGTTGTCCCACGTTGTCCCACGTTGTCCCACGGTGTCCAACGATGTCCAACGGTGTCCAACGGTGTCCCACGGTGTCCAACGGTGTCCCACGTTGTCCCACGTTGTCCCACGTTGTCCCACGTTGTCCCACGTTGTCCCACGTTGTCCCACGTTGTCCCACGTTGTCCAACGATGTCCAACGGTGTCCCACGTTGTCCCACGTTGTTCCATGGTTTCCCACGTTGTCCCACGTTGTCCCACGTTGTCCCACGGTGTCCAACGTTGTCCCACGTTGTTCCATGGTTTCCCACGTTGTCCCACGTTGTCCCACGTTGTCCCACGTTGTCCCACGTTGTCCCACGTTGTCCCACGGTGTCCAACGATGTCCAACGGTGTCCCACGTTGTCCCACGTTGTCCCACGTTGTCCCACGTTGTCCCACGATGTCCCACGTTGTCCCACGTTGTCCCACGTTGTCCCACGTTGTCCCACGTTGTCCCACGTTGTCCCACGTTGTCCCACGTGGTCCCACGTTGTCCCACGTTGTCCCACGGTGTCCAACGATGTCCAACGGTGTCCCACGTTGTCCAACGGTGTCCCACGTTGTCCCACGTTGTCCCACGTTGTCCCACGTTGTCCCACGATGTCCCACGTTGTCCCACGTTGTCCCACGTTGTCCCACGTTGTCCCACGTTGTCCCACGTTGTCCCACGTTGTCCCACGTTGTCCCACGTTGTCCCACGGTGTCCAACGATGTCCAACGGTGTCCAACGGTGTCCCACGGTGTCCAACGGTGTCCCACGTTGTCCCACGTTGTCCCACGTTGTCCCACGTTGTCCCACGTTGTCCCACGTTGTCCCACGTTGTCCAACGATGTCCAACGGTGTCCCACGTTGTCCCACGTTGTTCCATGGTTTCCCACGTTGTCCCACGTTGTCCCACGTTGTCCCACGGTGTCCAACGTTGTCCCACGTTGTTCCATGGTTTCCCACGTTGTCCCACGTTGTCCCACGTTGTCCAACGATGTCCAACGGTGTCCAACGGTGTCCCACGGTGTCCAACGGTGTCCCACGTTGTCCCACGTTGTCCAACGATGTCCAACGGTGTCCCACGTTGTCCCACGTTGTTCCATGGTTTCCCACGTTGTCCCACGTTGTCCCACGTTGTCCCACGGTGTCCAACGATGTCCAACGGTGTCCAACGGTGTCCAACGGTGTCCAACGGTGTCCCACGTTGTCCCACGTTGTCCCACGTTGTCCCACGTTGTCCAACGATGTCCAACGGTGTCCCACGTTGTCCCACGTTGTCCCACGTTGTCCCACGTTGTCCCACGTTGTCCCACGTTGTCCCACGTTGTCCCACGTTGTCCCACGATGTCCCACGTTGTCCCACGTTGTCCCACGTTGTCCCACGTTGTCCCACGGTGTCCAACGATGTCCAACGGTGTCCAACGGTGTCCCACGGTGTCCCACGGTGTCCCACGTTGTCCCACGTTGTCCCACGTTGTCCCACGTTGTCCCACGTTGTCCCACGATGTCCCACGTTGTCCCACGTTGTCCCACGTTGTCCCACGGTGTCCAACGATGTCCAACGATGTCCAACGGTGTCCCACGTTGTCCCACGTTGTTCCATGGTTTCCCACGTTGTCCCACGTTGTCCAACGATGTCCAACGGTGTCCCACGTTGTCCCACGTTGTTCCATGGTTTCCCACGTTGTCCCACGTTGTCCCACGTTGTCCCACGGTGTCCAACGATGTCCAACGGTGTCCAACGGTGTCCAACGGTGTCCAACGGTGTCCCACGTTGTCCCACGTTGTCCCACGTTGTCCCACGTTGTCCAACGATGTCCAACGGTGTCCCACGTTGTCCCACGTTGTCCCACGATGTCCCACGTTGTCCCACGTTGTCCCACGTTGTCCCACGTTGTCCCACGTTGTCCCACGTTGTCCCACGTTGTCCCACGTTGTCCCACGTTGTCCCACGTTGTCCCACGTTGTCCCACGTTGTCCCACGTTGTCCCACGTTGTCCCACGGTGTCCAACGGTGTCCAACGATGTCCCACGTTGTCCCACGTTGTCCCACGTTGTCCCACGATGTCCCACGTTGTCCCACGTTGTCCCACGTTGTCCCACGTTGTCCCACGGTGTCCAACGATGTCCAACGGTGTCCAACGGTGTCCCACGGTTGTCCAACGGTGTCCCACGTTTTCCCACGTTGTCCCACGTTGTCCCACGTTGTCCCACGTTGTCCCACGATGTCCCACGTTGTCCCACGTTGTCCGACGTTGTCCCACGTTGTCCGACGTTGTCCCACGTTGTCCCACGTTGTCCCACGTTGTCCCACGGTGTCCAACGATGTCCAACGATGTCCAACGGTGTCCCACGTTGTCCCACGTTGTTCCATGGTTTCCCACGTTGTCCCACGTTGTCCCACGTTGTCCCACGGTGTCCAACGTTGTCCCACGTTGTCCCACGTTGTCCCACGTTGTCCCACGTTGTCCCACGGTGTCCAACGATGTCCAACGGTGTCCAGCGATGTCCAACGGTGTCCCACGTTGTCCCACGTTTTCCCACGTTGTCCCACGTTGTCCCACGTTGTCCCACGGTGTCCAACGATGTCCAACGATGTCCAACGGTGTCCCACGTTGTCCCACGTTGTTCCATGGTTTCCTACGTTGTCCCACGTTGTCCCACGTTGTCCCACGTTGTCCCACGTTGTCCCACGTTGTCCCACGTTGTCCCACGTTGTCCCACGTTGTCCCACGGTGTCCAACGATGTCCAACGGTGTCCAGCGATGTCCAACGGTGTCCCACGTTGTCCCACGTTTTCCCACGTTGTCCCACGTTGTCCCACGGTGTCCAACGGTGTCCAGCGATGTCCAACGGTGTCCCACGTTGTCCCACGTTTTCCCACGTTGTCCCACGTTGTCCCACGGTGTCCAACGATGTCCAACGATGTCCAACGGTGTCCCACGTTGTCCCACGTTGTTCCATGGTTTCCCACGTTGTCCCACGTTGTCCCACGTTGTCCCACGGTGTCCAACGATGTCCAACGGTGTCCAACGGTGTCCCACGGTGTCCAACGGTGTCCCACGTTGTCCCACGTTGTCCCACGTTGTCCCACGTTGTCCAACGATGTCCAACGGTGTCCCACGTTGTCCCACGTTGTTCCATGGTTTCCCACGTTGTCCCACGTTGTCCCACGTTGTCCCACGGTGTCCAACGATGTCCAACGGTGTCCAACGGTGTCCAACGGTGTCCAACGGTGTCCCACGTTGTCCCACGTTGTCCCACGTTGTCCCACGTTGTCCAACGATGTCCAACGGTGTCCCACGTTGTCCCACGTTGTCCCACGATGTCCCACGTTGTCCCACGTTGTCCCACGTTGTCCCACGTTGTCCCACGTTGTCCCACGTTGTCCCACGTTGTCCCACGTTGTCCCACGTTGTCCCACGTTGTCCCACGTTGTCCCACGTTGTCCCACGTTGTCCCACGTTGTCCCACGTTGTCCCACGTTGTCCCACGTTGTCCCACGTTGTCCCACGTTGTCCCACGGTGTCCAACGGTGTCCAACGATGTCCCACGTTGTCCCACGTTGTCCCACGTTGTCCCACGTTGTCCCACGATGTCCCACGTTGTCCCACGTTGTCCCACGTTGTCCCACGTTGTCCCACGTTGTCCCACGTTGTCCCACGTTGTCCCACGTTGTCCCACGTTGTCCCACGTTGTCCCACGTTGTCCCACGGTGTCCAACGATGTCCAACGGTGTCCAGCGATGTCCAACGGTGTCCCACGTTGTCCCACGTTTTCCCACGTTGTCCCACGTTGTCCCACGGTGTCCAACGATGTCCAACGATGTCCAACGGTGTCCCACGTTGTCCCACGTTGTCCCACGTTGTCCCACGGTGTCCAACGATGTCCAACGGTGTCCAACGGTGTCCAACGGTGTCCAACGGTGTCCCACGTTGTCCCACGTTGTCCCACGTTGTCCCACGTTGTCCCACGATGTCCCACGTTGTCCCACGTTGTCCCACGTTGTCCCACGTTGTCCCACGTGGTCCCACGTTGTCCCACGTTGTCCCACGGAGTCCAACGATGTCCAACGGTGTCCCACGTTGTCCCACGTTGTCCCACGTTGTCCCACGTTGTCCCACGGTGTCCAACGATGTCCAACGGTGTCCAACGGTGTCCCACGGTGTCCAACGGTGTCCCACGTTGTCCCACGTTGTCCCACGTTGTCCCACGTTGTCCCACGTTGTCCCACGTTGTCCCACGTTGTCCAACGATGTCCAACGGTGTCCCACGTTGTCCCACGTTGTTCCATGGTTTCCCACGTTGTCCCACGTTGTCCCACGTTGTCCCACGGTGTCCAACGATGTCCAACGGTGTCCAACGGTGTCCAACGGTGTCCAACGGTGTCCCACGTTGTCCCACGTTGTCCCACGTTGTCCCACGGTGTCCAACGATGTCCAACGGTGTCCCACGTTGTCCCACGTTGTCCCACGATGTCCCACGTTGTCCCACGTTGTCCCACGTTGTCCCACGTTGTCCAACGTTGTCCCACGTTGTCCCACGTTGTCCCACGTTGTCCCACGTTGTCCCACGTTGTCCCACGGTGTCCAACGATGTCCAAGGGTGTCCAACGGTGTCCCACGTTGTCCCACGTTGTCCCACGTTGTCCCACGTTGTCCAACGATGTCCAACGGTGTCCCACGTTGTCCCACGTTGTCCCACGTTGTCCCACGTTGTCCCACGTTGTCCCACGTTGTCCCACGTTGTCCCACGTTGTCCCACGTTGTCCCACGGTGTCCAACGGTGTCCAACGATGTCCCACGTTGTCCCACGTTGTCCCACGTTGTCCCACGTTGTCCCACGATGTCCCACGTTGTCCCACGTTGTCCCACGTTGTCCCACGTTGTCCCACGTTGTCCCACGTTGTCCCACGTTGTCCCACGTTGTCCCACGTTGTCCCACGTTGTCCGACGTTGTCCCACGTTGTCCCACGTTGTCCCACGTTGTCCCACGGTGTCCAACGATGTCCAACGATGTCCAACGGTGTCCCACGTTGTCCCACGTTGTTCCATGGTTTCCCACGTTGTCCCACGTTGTCCCACGTTGTCCCACGTTGTCCCACGGTGTCCAACGATGTCCAACGGTGTCCAACGGTGTCCAACGGTGTCCAACGGTGTCCCACGTTGTCCCACGTTGTCCCACGTTGTCCCACGTTGTCCCACGTTGTCCCACGATGTCCCACGTTGTCCCACGTTGTCCCACGTTGTCCCACGATGTCCCACGTTGTCCCACGTTGTCCCACGTTGTCCCACGTTGTCCCACGATGTCCCACGTTGTCCCACGTTGTCCCACGTTGTCCCACGTTGTCCCACGGTGTCCAACGATGTCCAACGGTGTCCAACGGTGTCCCACGTTGTCCCACGTTGTCCCACGTTGTCCCACGTTGTCCCACGTTGTCCCACGTTGTCCCACGTTGTCCCACGTTGTCCCACGTTGTCCCACGTTGTCCGACGTTGTCCCACGTTGTCCCACGTTGTCCCACGTTGTCCCACGGTGTCCAACGATGTCCAACGATGTCCAACGGTGTCCCACGTTGTCCCACGTTGTCCCACGTTGTCCCACGGTGTCCAACGATGTCCAACGGTGTCCAACGGTGTCCCACGGTGTCCCACGTTGTCCCACGGTGTCCAACGATGTCCAACGATGTCCAACGGTGTCCAACGGTGTCCCACGGTGTCCAACGGTGTCCCACGTTGTCCCACGTTGTCCCACGTTGTCCCACGTTGTCCCACGTTGTCCCACGATGTCCCACGTTGTCCCACGTTGTCCCACGTTGTCCCACGTTGTCCCACGTTGTCCCACGTTGTCCCACGGTGTCCAACGATGTCCAACGGTGTCCAACGGTGTCCAACGGTGTCCAACGATGTCCAACGATGTCCAACGATGTCCAACGATGTCCAACGGTGTCCAACGGTGTCCCACGGTGTCCAACGGTGTCCCACGTTGTCCCACGTTGTCCCACGTTGTCCCACGTTGTCCCACGTTGTCCCACGTTGTCCCACGTTGTCCCACGTTGTCCCACGTTGTCCCACGTTGTCCCACGTTGTCCCACGTTGTCCCACGTTGTCCCACGTTGTCCCACGGTGTCCAACGATGTCCAACGGTGTCCAACGGTGTCCAACGGTGTCCAACGGTGTCCAACGGTGTCCCACGTTGTCCCACGTTGTCCCACGTTGTCCCACGTTGTCCCACGTTGTCCCACGTTGTCCCACGTTGTCCCACGTTGTCCCACGTTGTCCCACGATGTCCCACGTTGTCCCACGTTGTCCCACGTTGTCCCACGTTGTCCCACGATGTCCCACGTTGTCCCACGTTGTCCCACGTTGTCCCACGGTGTCCAACGATGTCCAACGGTGTCCAACGGTGTCCCACGGTGTCCAACGGTGTCCCACGTTGTCCCCCGTTGTCCCACGTTGTCCCACGTTGTCCCACGTTGTCCCACGTTGTCCCACGGTGTCCAACGATGTCCAACGGTGTCCAACGGTGTCCAACGGTGTCCAACGATGTCCAACGATGTCCAACGATGTCCAACGGTGTCCCACGGTGTCCAACGGTGTCCCACGTTGTCCCACGTTGTCCCACGTTGTCCCACGTTGTCCCACGTTGTCCCACGATGTCCCACGTTGTCCCACGTTGTCCCACGTTGTCCCACGTTGTCCCACGTTGTCCCACGTTGTCCCACGTTGTCCCACGTTGTCCCACGTTGTCCCACGTTGTCCCACGGTGTCCAACGATGTCCAACGGTGTCCAACGGTGTCCCACGGTGTCCAACGGTGTCCCACGTTGTCCCACGTTGTCCCACGTTGTCCCACGTTGTCCCACGTTGTCCCACGTTGTCCCACGTTGTCCAACGATGTCCAACGGTGTCCCACGTTGTCCCACGTTGTTCCATGGTTTCCCACGTTGTCCCACGTTGTCCCACGTTGTCCCACGGTGTCCAACGATGTCCAACGGTGTCCAACGGTGTCCAACGGTGTCCAACGGTGTCCCACGTTGTCCCACGTTGTCCCACGTTGTCCTACGTTGTCCAACGATGTCCAACGGTGTCCCACGTTGTCCCACGTTGTCCCACGTTGTCCCACGTTGTCCCACGTTGTCCCACGTTGTCCCACGGTGTCCAACGGTGTCCAACGATGTCCCACGTTGTCCCACGTTGTCCCACGTTGTCCCACGTTGTCCCACGTTGTCCCACGTTGTCCCACGATGTCCCACGTTGTCCCACGTTGTCCCACGTTGTCCCACGTTGTCCCACGTTGTCCCACGTTGTCCCACGTTGTCCCACGTTGTCCCACGTTGTCCCACGTTGTCCCACGTTGTCCCACGTTGTCCCACGTTGTCCCACGTTGTCCCACGGTGTCCAACGATGTCCAACGGTGTCCAACGGTGTCCAACGGTGTCCCACGTTGTCCCACGTTGTCCCACGTTGTCCCACGTTGTCCCACGTTGTCCCACGATGTCCCACGTTGTCCCACGTTGTCCCACGTTGTCCCACGTTGTCCCACGTGGTCCCACGTTGTCCCACGTTGTACCACGGTGTCCAACGATGTCCAACGGTGTCCCACGTTGTCCAACGGTGTCCCACGTTGTCCCACGTTGTCCCACGTTGTCCCACGTTGTCCCACGATGTCCCACGTTGTCCCACGTTGTCCCACGTTGTCCCACGTTGTCCCACGTTGTCCCACGTTGTCCCACGTTGTCCCACGTTGTCCCACGATGTCCCACGTTGTCCCACGTTGTCCCACGTTGTCCCACGTTGTCCCACGTTGTCCCACGTTGTCCCACGTTGTCCCACGTTGTCCCACGTTGTCCCACGTTGTCCCACGGTGTCCCACGGTGTCCAACGATGTCCAACGGTGCCCCACGTTGTCCCACGTTGTCCCACGATGTCCCACGTTGTCCCACGTTGTCCCACGTTGTCCCACGTTGTCCCACGTTGTCCCACGTTGTCCCACGTGGTCCCACGTTGTCCCACGTTGTCCCACGGTGTCCAACGATGTCCAACGGTGTCCCACGTTGTCCAACGGTGTCCCACGTTGTCCCACGTTGTCCCACGTTGTCCCACGTTGTCCCACGATGTCCCACGTTGTCCCACGTTGTCCCACGTTGTCCCACGTTGTCCCACGTTGTCCCACGTTGTCCCACGTTGTCCCACGTTGTCCCACGTTGTCCCACGTTGTCCCACGTTGTCCCACGTTGTCCCACGGTGTCCAACGATGTCCAACGGTGTCCAACGGTGTCCCACGGTGTCCAACGGTGTCCCACGTTGTCCCACGTTGTCCCACGTTGTCCCACGTTGTCCCACGTTGTCCCACGTTGTCCCACGTTGTCCAACGATGTCCAACGGTGTCCCACGTTGTCCCACGTTGTTCCATGGTTTCCCACGTTGTCCCACGTTGTCCCACGTTGTCCCACGTTGTCCCACGATGTCCCACGTTGTCCCACGTTGTCCCACGTTGTCCCACGTTGTCCCACGTTGTCCCACGTTGTCCCACGGTGTCCAACGATGTCCAACGGTGTCCAACGGTGTCCAACGGTGTCCAACGATGTCCAACGATGTCCAACGATGTCCAACGATGTCCAACGGTGTCCAACGGTGTCCCACGGTGTCCAACGGTGTCCCACGTTGTCCCACGTTGTCCCACGTTGTCCCACGTTGTCCCACGTTGTCCCACGTTGTCCCACGTTGTCCCACGTTGTCCCACGTTGTCCCACGTTGTCCCACGTTGTCCCACGGTGTCCAACGATGTCCAACGGTGTCCAACGGTGTCCCACGGTGTCCAACGGTGTCCCACGTTGTCCCACGTTGTCCCACGTTGTCCCACGTTGTCCCACGTTGTCCCACGTTGTCACACGTTGTCCAACGATGTCCAACGGTGTCCCACGTTGTCCCACGTTGTTCCATGGTTTCCCACGTTGTCCCACGTTGTCCCACGTTGTCCCACGGTGTCCAACGATGTCCAACGATGTCCAACGGTGTCCCACGATGTCCAACGATGTCCAACGATGTCCAACGGTGTCCAACGATGTCCAACGGTGTCCAACGATGTCCAACGATGTCCAACGGTGTCCCACGATGTCCAACGATGCCCAACGATGTCCAACGGTGTCCAACGGTGTCCAACGGTGTCCCACGGTGTCCCACGGTGTCCCACGTTGTCCCACGTTGTCCCACGTTGTCCCACGTTGTCCCACGATGTCCCACGTTGTCCCACGATGTCCCACGTTGTCCAACGGTGTCCAACGGTGTCCAACGATGTCCAACGATGTCCAACGGTGTCCCACGATGTCCAACGATGTCCAACGATGTCCAACGGTGTCCCACGTTGTCCCACGTTGTCCCACGTTGTCCCACGTTGTCCCACGGTGTCCAACGATGTCCAACGGTGTCCCACGTTGTCCAACGGTGTCCCACGTTGTCCCACGTTGTCCCACGTTGTCCCACGTTGTCCCACGTTGTCCCACGTTGTCCCACGTTGTCCCACGTTGTCCCACGTTGTCCCACGTTGTCCCACGGTGTCCAACGATGTCCAACGGTGTCCCACGGTGTCCCACGGTGTCCAACGGTGTCCCACGTTGTCCCACGTTGTCCCACGTTGTCCCACGTTGTCCCACGTTGTCCCACGTTGTCCAACGATGTCGAACGGTGTCCCACGTTGTCCCACATTGTTCCATGGTTTCCCACGTTGTCCCACGTTGTCCCACGTTGTCCCACGTTGTCCCACGTTGTCCCACGTTGTCCCACGGTGTCCAACGATGTCCAACGGTGTCCCACGTTGTCCCAAGTTGTTCCATGGTTTCTCACGTTGTCCCACGTTGTCCCACGTTGTCCCACGGTGTCCAACGATGTCCAACGGTGTCCAACGGTGTCCTACGGTGTCCAACGGTGTCCCACGTTGTCCCACGTTGTCCCACGTTGTCCCACGGTGTCCAACGATGTCCAACGGTGTCCCATGTTGTCCCACGTTGTCCCACGTTGTCCCACGTTGTCCCACGTTGTCCCACGATGTCCCACGTTGTCCCACGTTGTCCCACGTTGTCCCACGTTGTCCCACGTTGTCCCACGTTGTCCCACGTTGTCCCACGTTGTCCCACGTTGTCCCACGTTGTCCCACGTTGTCTCACGTTGTCCCACGTTGTCCCACGTTGTCCCACGGTGTCCAACGGTGTCCAACGATGTCCCACGTTGTCCCACGTTGTCCCACGTTGTCCCACGTTGTCCCACGATGTCCCACGTTGTCCCACGTTGTCCCACGTTGTCCCACGTTGTCCCACGTTGTCCCACGTTGTCCCACGTTGTCCGACGTTGTCCCACGTTGTCCCACGTTGTCCCACGTTGTCCCACGGTGTCCAACGATGTCCAACGATGTCCAACGGTGTCCCACGTTGTCCCACGTTGTTCCATGGTTTCCCACGTTGTCCCACGTTGTCCCACGTTGTCCCACGGTGTCCAACGATGTCCAACGGTGTCCAACGGTGTCCAACGGTGTCCAACGGTGTCCCACGTTGTCCCACGTTGTCCCACGTTGTCCCACGTTGTCCCACGTTGTCCCACGATGTCCCACGTTGTCCCACGTTGTCCCACGTTGTCCCACGATGTCCCACGTTGTCCCACGTTGTCCCACGCTGTCCCACGTTGTCCCACGATGTCCCACGTTGTCCCACGTTGTCCCACGTTGTCCCACGGTGTCCAACGATGTCCAACGGTGTCCAACGGTGTCCCACGTTGTCCCACGTTGTCCCACGTTGTCCCACGTTGTCCCACGTTGTCCCACGTTGTCCCACGTTGTCCCACGTTGTCCCACGTTGTCCCACGTTGTCCCACGTTGTCCCACGTTGTCCGACGTTGTCCCACGTTGTCCCACGTTGTCCCACGTTGTCCCACGGTGTCCAACGATGTCCAACGATGTCCAACGGTGTCCCACGTTGTCCCACGTTGTTCCATGGTTTCCCACGTTGTCCCACGTTGTCCCACGTTGTCCCACGGTGTCCAACGATGTCCAACGGTGTCCAACGGTGTCCAACGGTGTCCAACGGTGTCCAACGGTGTCCCACGTTGTCCCACGTTGTCCCACGTTGTCCCACGATGTCCCACGTTGTCCCACGTTGTCCCACGTTGTCCCACGATGTCCCACGTTGTCCCACGTTGTCCCACGTTGTCCCACGTTGTCCCACGATGTCCCACGTTGTCCCACGTTGTCCCACGTTGTCCCACGTTGTCCCACGGTGTCCAACGATGTCCAACGGTGTCCAACGGTGTCCCACGGTGTCCAACGGTGTCCCACGTTGTCCCACGTTGTCCCACGTTGTCCCACGTTGTCCCACGTTGTCCCACGATGTCCCACGTTGTCCCACGTTGTCCGACGTTGTCCCACGTTGTCCCACGTTGTCCCACGTTGTCCCACGGTGTCCAACGATGTCCAACGATGTCCAACGGTGTCCCACGTTGTCCCACGTTGTTCCATGGTTTCCCACGTTGTCCCACGTTGTCCCACGTTGTCCCACGGTGTCCAACGATGTCCAACGGTGTCCAACGGTGTCCAACGGTGTCCAACGGTGTCCCACGTTGTCCCACGTTGTCCCACGTTGTCCCACGTTGTCCCACGTTGTCCCACGTTGTCCCACGTTGTCCCACGTTGTCCCACGTTGTCCCACGATGTCCCACGTTGTCCCACGTTGTCCCACGTTGTCCCACGTTGTCCCACGATGTCCCACGTTGTCCCACGTTGTCCCACGTTGTCCCACGGTGTCCAACGATGTCCAACGGTGTCCAACGGTGTCCAACGGTGTCCCACGTTGTCCCACGTTGTCCCACGTTGTCCCACGTTGTCCCACGTTGTCCCACGATGTCCCACGTTGTCCCACGATGTCCCACGTTGTCCCACGTTGTCCCACGTTGTCCCACGTTGTCCCACGTTGTCCCACGGTGTCCAACGATGTCCAACGGTGTCCAACGGTGTCCAACGGTGTCCAACGAAGTCCAACGATGTCCAACGATGTCCAACGATGTCCAACGGTGTCCAACGGTGTCCCACGGTGTCCAACGGTGTCCCACGTTGTCCCACGTTGTCCCACGTTGTCCCACGTTGTCCCACGTTGTCCCACGTTGTCCCACGTTGTCCCACGTTGTCCCACGTGGTCCCACGTTGTCCCACGTTGTCCCACGGTGTCCAACGATGTCCAACGGTGTCCCACGTTGTCCAACGGTGTCCCACGTTGTCCCACGTTGTCCCACGTTGTCCCACGTTGTCCCACGATGTCCCACGTTGTCCCACGTTGTCCCACGTTGTCCCACGTTGTCCCACGTTGTCCCACGTTGTCCCACGTTGTCCCACGTTGTCCCACGTTGTCCCACGTTGTCCCACGTTGTCCCACGGTGTCCAACGATGTCCAACGGTGTCCAACGGTGTCCCACGGTGTCCAACGGTGTCCCACGTTGTCCCACGTTGTCCCACGTTTTCCCACGTTGTCCCACGTTGTCCCACGTTGTCCCACGTTGTCCAACGATGTCCAACGGTGTCCCACGTTGTCCCACGTTGTTCCATGGTTTCCCACGTTGTCCCACGTTGTCCCACGTTGTCCCACGTTGTCCCACGATGTCCCACGTTGTCCCACGTTGTCCCACGTTGTCCCACGTTGTCCCACGTTGTCCCACGTTGTCCCACGGTGTCCAACGATGTCCAACGGTGTCCAACGGTGTCCAACGGTGTCCAACGATGTCCAACGATGTCCAACGATGTCCAACGATGTCCAACGGTGTCCAACGGTGTCCCACGGTGTCCAACGGTGTCCCACGTTGTCCCACGTTGTCCCACGTTGTCCCACGTTGTCCCACGTTGTCCCACGTTGTCCCACGTTGTCCCACGTTGTCCCACGTTGTCCCACGTTGTCCCACGTTGTCCCACGGTGTCCAACGATGTCCAACGGTGTCCAACGGTGTCCCACGGTGTCCAACGGTGTCCCACGTTGTCCCACGTTGTCCCACGTTGTCCCACGTTGTCCCACGTTGTCCCACGTTGTCCCACGTTGTCCAACGATGTCCAACGGTGTCCCACGTTGTCCCACGTTGTTCCATGGTTTCCCACGTTGTCCCACGTTGTCCCACGTTGTCCCACGGTGTCCAACGATGTCCAACGATGTCCAACGGTGTCCCACGATGTCCAACGATGTCCAACGATGTCCAACGGTGTCCAACGATGTCCAACGGTGTCCAACGATGTCCAACGATGTCCAACGGTGTCCCACGATGTCCAACGATGTCCAACGATGTCCAACGGTGTCCAACGGTGTCCAACGGTGTCCCACGGTGTCCAACGGTGTCCCACGTTGTCCCACATTGTCCCACGTTGTCCCACGTTGTCCCCCGACGTCCCACGTTGTCCCACGATGTCCCACGTTGTCCAACGGTGTCCAACGGTGTCCAACGATGTCCAACGATGTCCAACGGTGTCCCACGATGTCCAACGATGTCCCACGATGTCCAACGGTGTCCCACGTTGTCCCACGTTGTCCCACGTTGTCCCACGTTGTCCCACGGTGTCCAACGATGTCCAACGGTGTCCCACGTTGTCCCACGGTGTCCCACGTTGTCCCACGTTGTCCCACGTTGTCCCACGTTGTCCCACGTTGTCCCACGGTGTCCAACGATGTCCAACGGTGTCCAACGGTGTCCCACGGTGTCCCACGGTGTCCAACGGTGTCCCACGTTGTCCCACGTTGTCCCACGTTGTCCCACGTTGTCCCACGTTGTCCAACGATGTCCAACGGTGTCCCACGTTGTCCCACGTTGTCCCACGTTGTCCCACGTTGTCCCACGTTGTCCCACGGTGTCCAACGATGTCCAACGGTGTCCCACGTTGTTCCACGTTGTCCCACGTTGTCCCACGATGTCCCACGTTGTCCCACGTTGTCCCACGTTGTCCCACGTTGTCCCACGTTGTCCCACGTTGTCCCACGTGGTCCCACGTTGTCCCACGTTGTCCCACGGTGTCCAACGATGTCCAACGGTGTCCCACGTTGTCCAACGGTGTCCCACGTTGTCCCACGTTGTCCCACGTTGTCCCACGTTGTCCCACGTTGTCCCACGTTGTCCCACGTTGTCCCACGTTGTCCCACGTTGTCCCACGTTGTCCCACGTTGTCCCACGTTGTCCCACGTTGTCCCACGGTGTCCAACGATGTCCAACGGTGTCCAACGGTGTCCCACGGTGTCCAACGGTGTCCCACGTTGTCCCACGTTGTCCCACGTTGTCCCACGTTGTCCCACGTTGTCCCACGTTGTCCAACGATGTCCAACGGTGTCCCACGTTGTCCCAAGTTGTTCCATGGTTTCTCACGTTGTCCCACGTTGTCCCACGTTGTCCCACGGTGTCCAACGATGTCCAACGGTGTCCAACGGTGTCCTACGGTGTCCAACGGTGTCCCACGTTGTCCCACGTTGTCCCACGTTGTCCCACGGTGTCCAACGATGTCCAACGGTGTCCCATGTTGTCCCACGTTGTCCCACGTTGTCCCACGTTGTCCCACGTTGTCCCACGATGTCCCACGTTGTCCCACGTTGTCCCACGTTGTCCCACGTTGTCCCACGTTGTCCCACGTTGTCCCACGTTGTCCCACGTTGTCCCACGTTGTCCCACGTTGTCCCACGTTGTCTCACGTTGTCCCACGTTGTCCCACGTTGTCCCACGGTGTCCAACGGTGTCCAACGATGTCCCACGTTGTCCCACGTTGTCCCACGTTGTCCCACGTTGTCCCACGATGTCCCACGTTGTCCCACGTTGTCCCACGTTGTCCCACGTTGTCCCACGTTGTCCCACGTTGTCCCACGTTGTCCGACGTTGTCCCACGTTGTCCCACGTTGTCCCACGTTGTCCCACGGTGTCCAACGATGTCCAACGATGTCCAACGGTGTCCCACGTTGTCCCACGTTGTTCCATGGTTTCCCACGTTGTCCCACGTTGTCCCACGTTGTCCCACGGTGTCCAACGATGTCCAACGGTGTCCAACGGTGTCCAACGGTGTCCAACGGTGTCCCACGTTGTCCCACGTTGTCCCACGTTGTCCCACGTTGTCCCACGTTGTCCCACGATGTCCCACGTTGTCCCACGTTGTCCCACGTTGTCCCACGATGTCCCACGTTGTCCCACGTTGTCCCACGTTGTCCCACGTTGTCCCACGATGTCCCACGTTGTCCCACGTTGTCCCACGTTGTCCCACGGTGTCCAACGAAGTCCAACGGTGTCCAACGGTGTCCCACGTTGTCCCACGTTGTCCCACGTTGTCCCACGTTGTCCCACGTTGTCCCACGTTGTCCCACGTTGTCCCACGTTGTCCCACGTTGTCCCACGTTGTCCCACGTTGTCCCACGTTGTCCGACGTTGTCCCACGTTGTCCCACGTTGTCCCACGTTGTCCCACGGTGTCCAACGATGTCCAACGATGTCCAACGGTGTCCCACGTTGTCCCACGTTGTTCCATGGTTTCCCACGTTGTCCCACGTTGTCCCACGTTGTCCCACGGTGTCCAACGATGTCCAACGGTGTCCAACGGTGTCCAACGGTGTCCAACGGTGTCCAACGGTGTCCCACGTTGTCCCACGTTGTCCCTCGTTGTCCCACGATGTCCCACGTTGTCCCACGTTGTCCCACGTTGTCCCACGATGTCCCACGTTGTCCCACGTTGTCCCACGTTGTCCCACGTTGTCCCACGATGTCCCACGTTGTCCCACGTTGTCCCACGTTGTCCCACGTTGTCCCACGGTGTCCAACGATGTCCAACGGTGTCCAACGGTGTCCCACGGTGTCCAACGGTGTCCCACGTTGTCCCACGTTGTCCCACGTTGTCCCACGTTGTCCCACGTTGTCCCACGATGTCCCACGTTGTCCCACGTTGTCCGACGTTGTCCCACGTTGTCCCACGTTGTCCCACGTTGTCCCACGGTGTCCAACGATGTCCAACGATGTCCAACGGTGTCCCACGTTGTCCCACGTTGTTCCATGGTTTCCCACGTTGTCCCACGTTGTCCCACGTTGTCCCACGGTGTCCAACGATGTCCAACGGTGTCCAACGGTGTCCAACGGTGTCCAACGGTGTCCCACGTTGTCCCACGTTGTCCCACGTTGTCCCACGTTGTCCCACGTTGTCCCACGTTGTCCCACGTTGTCCCACGTTGTCCCACGTTGTCCCACGTTGTCCCACGATGTCCCACGTTGTCCCACGTTGTCCCACGTTGTCCCACGTTGTCCCACGTTGTCCCACGTTGTCCCACGTTGTCCCACGTTGTCCCACGTTGTCCCACGTTGTCCCACGTTGTCTCACGTTGTCCCACGTTGTCCCACGTTGTCCCACGGTGTCCAACGGTGTCCAACGATGTCCCACGTTGTCCCACGTTGTCCCACGTTGTCCCACGTTGTCCCACGATGTCCCACGTTGTCCCACGTTGTCCCACGTTGTCCCACGTTGTCCCACGTTGTCCCACGTTGTCCCACGTTGTCCGACGTTGTCCCACGTTGTCCCACGTTGTCCCACGTTGTCCCACGGTGTCCAACGATGTCCAACGATGTCCAACGGTGTCCCACGTTGTCCCACGTTGTTCCATGGTTTCCCACGTTGTCCCACGTTGTCCCACGTTGTCCCACGGTGTCCAACGATGTCCAACGGTGTCCAACGGTGTCCAACGGTGTCCAACGGTGTCCCACGTTGTCCCACGTTGTCCCACGTTGTCCCACGTTGTCCCACGTTGTCCCACGATGTCCCACGTTGTCCCACGTTGTCCCACGTTGTCCCACGATGTCCCACGTTGTCCCACGTTGTCCCACGTTGTCCCACGTTGTCCCACGATGTCCCACGTTGTCCCACGTTGTCCCACGTTGTCCCACGGTGTCCAACGAAGTCCAACGGTGTCCAACGGTGTCCCACGTTGTCCCACGTTGTCCCACGTTGTCCCACGTTGTCCCACGTTGTCCCACGTTGTCCCACGTTGTCCCACGTTGTCCCACGTTGTCCCACGTTGTCCCACGTTGTCCCACGTTGTCCGACGTTGTCCCACGTTGTCCCACGTTGTCCCACGTTGTCCCACGGTGTCCAACGATGTCCAACGATGTCCAACGGTGTCCCACGTTGTCCCACGTTGTTCCATGGTTTCCCACGTTGTCCCACGTTGTCCCACGTTGTCCCACGGTGTCCAACGATGTCCAACGGTGTCCAACGGTGTCCAACGGTGTCCAACGGTGTCCAACGGTGTCCCACGTTGTCCCACGTTGTCCCTCGTTGTCCCACGATGTCCCACGTTGTCCCACGTTGTCCCACGTTGTCCCACGTTGTCCCACGTTGTCCCACGTTGTCCCACGTTGTCCCACGTTGTCCCACGATGTCCCACGTTGTCCCACGTTGTCCCACGTTGTCCCACGTTGTCCCACGGTGTCCAACGATGTCCAACGGTGTCCAACGGTGTCCCACGGTGTCCAACGGTGTCCCACGTTGTCCCACGTTGTCCCACGTTGTCCCACGTTGTCCCACGTTGTCCCACGATGTCCCACGTTGTCCCACGTTGTCCGACGTTGTCCCACGTTGTCCCACGTTGTCCCACGTTGTCCCACGGTGTCCAACGATGTCCAACGATGTCCAACGGTGTCCCACGTTGTCCCACGTTGTTCCATGGTTTCCCACGTTGTCCCACGTTGTCCCACGTTGTCCCACGGTGTCCAACGATGTCCAACGGTGTCCAACGGTGTCCAACGGTGTCCAACGGTGTCCCACGTTGTCCCACGTTGTCCCACGTTGTCCCACGTTGTCCCACGTTGTCCCACGTTGTCCCACGTTGTCCCACGTTGTCCCACGTTGTCCCACGTTGTCCCACGTTGTCCCACGATGTCCCACGTTGTCCCACGTTGTCCCACGTTGTCCCACGTTGTCCCACGTTGTCCCACGGTGTCCAACGATGTCCAACGGTGTCCAACGGTGTCCAACGGTGTCCAACGATGTCCAACGATGTCCAACGATGTCCAACGATGTCCAACGGTGTCCAACGGTGTCCCACGGTGTCCAACGGTGTCCCACGTTGTCCCACGTTGTCCCACGTTGTCCCACGTTGTCCCACGTTGTCCCACGTTGTCCCACGTTGTCCCACGTTGTCCCACGTTGTCCCACGTTGTCCCACGTTGTCCCACGTTGTCCCACGTTGTCCCACGTTGTCCCACGTTGTCCCACGGTGTCCAACGATGTCCAACGGTGTCCAACGGTGTCCCACGGTGTCCAACGGTGTCCCACGTTGTCCCACGTTGTCCCACGTTGTCCCACGTTGTCCCACGTTGTCCCACGTTGTCCAACGATGTCCAACGGTGTCCCACGTTGTCCCACGTTGTTCCATGGTTTCCCACGTTGTCCCACGTTGTCCCACGTTGTCCCACGGTGTCCAACGATGTCCAACGATGTCCAACGGTGTCCC
Source organism: Bombus terrestris (assembly GCF_910591885.1). Taxonomy (NCBI): domain Eukaryota; kingdom Metazoa; phylum Arthropoda; class Insecta; order Hymenoptera; family Apidae; genus Bombus; species Bombus terrestris. Next base: position 19,658 of record NW_025963704.1, read on the forward strand.
ACGATGTCCAACGATGTCCAACGATGTCCAACGGTGTCCAACGATGTCCAACGGTGTCCAACGATGTCCAACGATGTCCAACGGTGTCCCACGATGTCCAACGATGTCCAACGATGTCCAACGGTGTCCAACGGTGTCCAACGGTGTCCCACGGTGTCCAACGGTGTCCCACGTTGTCCCACGTTGTCCCACGTTGTCCCACGTTGTCCCACGATGTCCCACGTTGTCCAACGGTGTCCAACGGTGTCCAACGATGTCCAACGATGTCCAACGGTGTCCCACGTTGTCCCACGTTGTCCCACGTTGTCCCACGTTGTCCAACGATGTCGAACGGTGTCCCACGTTGTCCCACGTTGTTCCACGGTGTCCCACGTTGTCCCACGTTGTCCCACGTTGTCCCACGTTGTCCCACGTTGTCGCACGTTGTCCCACGGTGGCCAACGATGTCCTACGGTGTCCCACGTTGTCCCACGTTGTCCCACGTTGTCCCACGATGTCCCACGTTGTCCCACGTTGTCCCACGTTGTCCCACGTTGTCCCACGGTGTCCAACGATGTCCAACGGTGTCCCACGTTGTCCCACGATGTCCCACGTTGTCCCACGTTGTCCCACGTTGTCCCACGTTGTCCCACGTTGTCCCACGTTGTCCCACGTTGTCCCACGTTGTCCCACGTTGTCCCACGTTGTCCCACGTTGTCCCACGGTGTCCAACGATGTCCAACGGTGTCCAACGGTGTCCCACGGTGTCCAACGGTGTCCCACGTTGTCCCACGTTGTCCCACGTTGTCCCACGTTGTCCCACGTTGTCCCACGTTGTCCCACGTTGTCCAACGATGTCCAACGGTGTCCCACGTTGTCCCACGTTGTTCCATGGTTTCCCACGTTGTCCCACGTTGTCCCACGTTGTCCCACGGTGTCCAACGATGTCCAACGGTGTCCAACGGTGTCCAACGGTGTCCAACGGTGTCCCACGTTGTCCCACGTTGTCCCACGTTGTCCCACGGTGTCCAACGATGTCCAACGGTGTCCCATGTTGTCCCACGTTGTCCCACGTTGTCCCACGTTGTCCCACGTTGTCCCACGATGTCCCACGTTGTCCCACGTTGTCCCACGTTGTCCCACGTTGTCCCACGTTGTCCCACGTTGTCCCACGTTGTCCCACGTTGTCCCACGTTGTCCCACGTTGTCCCACGTTGTCTCACGTTGTCCCACGTTGTCCCACGTTGTCCCACGTTGTCCCACGTTGTCCCACGTTGTCCCACGTTGTCCCACGTTGTCCCACGTTGTCCCACGTTGTCCCACGATGTCCCACGTTGTCCCACGTTGTCCCACGTTGTCCCACGTTGTCCCACGTTGTCCCACGTTGTCCCACGTTGTCCGACGTTGTCCCACGTTGTCCCACGTTGTCCCACGTTGTCCCACGGTGTCCAACGATGTCCAACGATGTCCAACGGTGTCCCACGTTGTCCCACGTCGTTCCATGGTTTCCCACGTTGTCCCACGTTGTCCCACGTTGTCCCACGGTGTCCAACGATGTCCAACGGTGTCCAACGGTGTCCAACGGTGTCCAACGGTGTCCCACGTTGTCCCACGTTGTCCCACGTTGTCCCACGTTGTCCCACGTTGTCCCACGATGTCCCACGTTGTCCCACGTTGTCCCACGTTGTCCCACGTTGTCCCACGGTGTCCAACGATGTCCAACGGTGTCCAACGGTGTCCAACGGTGTCCAACGGTGTCCCACGTTGTCCCACGTTGTCCCACGTTGTCCCACGTTGTCCCACGTTGTCCCACGATGTCCCACGTTGTCCCACGTTGTCCCACGTTGTCCCACGTTGTCCCACGTTGTCCCACGTTGTCCCACGGTGTCCAACGATGTCCAACGATGTCCAACGGTGTCCCACGTTGTCCCACGTTGTTCCATGGTTTCCCACGTTGTCCCACGTTGTCCCACGTTGTCCCACGGTGTCCAACGATGTCCAACGGTGTCCAACGGTGTCCAACGGTGTCCAACGGTGTCCCACGTTGTCCCACTTTGTCCCACGTTGTCCCACGTTGTCCCACGTTGTCCCACGATGTCCCACGTTGTCCCACGTTGTCCCACGTTGTCCCACGATGTCCCACGTTGTCCCACGTTGTCCCACGTTGTCCCACGTTGTCCCACGATGTCCCACGTTGTCCCACGTTGTCCCACGTTGTCCCACGTTGTCCCACGGTGTCCAACGATGTCCAACGGTGTCCAACGGTGTCCATCGATGTCCAACGGTGTCCAACGATGTCCAACGATGTCCAACGGTGTCCCACGTTGTCCCACGTTGTTCCATGGTTTCCCACGTTGTCCCACGTTGTCCCACGTTGTCCCACGTTGTCCCACGTTGTCCCACGGTGTCCCACGGTGTCCAACGATGTCCAACGGTGTCCCACGTTGTCCCACGTTGTCCCACGTTGTCCCACGTTGTCCCACGTTGTCCCACGATGTCCCACGTTGTCCCACGTTGTCCCACGTTGTCCCAAGTTGTCCCACGTTGTCCCACGTTGTCCCACGTTGTCCCACGTGGTCCCACGTTGTCCCACGTTGTCCCACGGTGTCCAACGATGTCCAACGGTGTCCCACGTTGTCCAACGGTGTCCCACGTTGTCCCACGTTGTCCCACGTTGTCCCACGTTGTCCCACGTTGTCCCACGTTGTCCAACGTTGTCCAACGATGTCCAACGGTGTCCCACGTTGTCCCACGTTGTTCCATGGTTTCCCACGTTGTCCCACGTTGTCCCACGTTGTCCCACGGTGTCCAACGATGTCCAACGGTGTCCCACGTTGTCCCACGTTGTCCCACGTTGTCCCACGTTGTCCCACGTTGTCCCACGTTGTCCCACGTTGCCCCACGTTGTCCCACGTTGTCCCACGTTGTCCCACGTTGTCCCACGTTGTCCCACGTTGTCCCACGTTGTCCCACGATGTCCCACGTTGTCCCACGTTGTCCCACGTTGTCCCACGTTGTCCCACGTTGTCCCACGTTGTCCCACGTTGTCCCACGTTGTCCCACGTTGTCCCACGTTGTCCCACGTTGTCCCACGTTGTCCCACGTTGTCCCACGTTGTCCCACGTTGTCCCACGTTGTCCGACGTTGTCCCACGTTGTCCCACGTTGTCCCACGTTGTCCCACGGTGTCCAACGATGTCCAACGATGTCCAACGGTGTCCCACGTTGTCCCACGTTGTTCCATGGTTTCCCACGTTGTCCCACGTTGTCCCACGTTGTCCCACGGTGTCCAACGATGTCCAACGGTGTCCAACGGTGTCCAACGGTGTCCAACGGTGTCCCACGTTGTCCCACGTTGTCCCACGTTGTCCCACGTTGTCCCACGTTGTCCCACGATGTCCCACGTTGTCCCACGTTGTCCCACGTTGTCCCACGATGTCCCACGTTGTCCCACGTTGTCCCACGTTGTCCCACGTTGTCCCACGATGTCCCACGTTGTCCCACGTTGTCCCACGTTGTCCCACGTTGTCCCACGGTGTCCAACGATGTCCAACGGTGTCCAACGGTGTCCCACGGTGTCCAACGGTGTCCCACGTTGTCCCACGTTGTCCCACGTTGTCCCACGTTGTCCCACGATGTCCCACGTTGTCCCACGTTGTCCGACGTTGTCCCACGTTGTCCCACGTTGTCCCACGTTGTCCCACGGTGTCCAACGATGTCCAACGATGTCCAACGGTGTCCCACGTTGTCCCACGTTGTTCCATGGTTTCCCACGTTGTCCCACGTTGTCCCACGTTGTCCCACGGTGTCCAACGATGTCCAACGGTGTCCAACGGTGTCCAACGGTGTCCAACGGTGTCCCACGTTGTCCCACGTTGTCCCACGTTGTCCCACGTTGTCCCACGTTGTCCCACGTTGTCCCACGTTGTCCCACGTTGTCCCACGTTGTCCCACGATGTCCCACGTTGTCCCACGTTGTCCCACGTTGTCCCACGTTGTCCCACGATGTCCCACGTTGTCCCACGTTGTCCCACGTTGTCCCACGGTGTCCAACGATGTCCAACGGTGTCCAACGGTGTCCCACGGTGTCCAACGGTGTCCCACGTTGTCCCACGTTGTCCCACGTTGTCCCACGTTGTCCCACGTTGTCCCACGATGTCCCACGTTGTCCCACGTTGTCCCACGTTGTCCCACGTTGTCCCACGTTGTCCCACGGTGTCCAACGATGTCCAACGGTGTCCAACGGTGTCCAACGGTGTCCAACGATGTCCAACGATGTCCAACGATGTCCAACGATGTCCAACGGTGTCCAACGGTGTCCCACGGTGTCCAACGGTGTCCCACGTTGTCCCACGTTGTCCCACGTTGTCCCACGTTGTCCCACGTTGTCCCACGTTGTCCCACGTTGTCCCACGTTGTCCCACGTTGTCCCACGTTGTCCCACGTTGTCCCACGTTGTCCCACGTTGTCCCACGTTGTCCCACGTTGTCCCACGGTGTCCAACGATGTCCAACGGTGTCCAACGGTGTCCCACGGTGTCCAACGGTGTCCCACGTTGTCCCACGTTGTCCCACGTTGTCCCACGTTGTCCCACGTTGTCCCACGTTGTCCCACGTTGTCCAACGATGTCCAACGGTGTCCCACGTTGTCCCACGTTGTTCCATGGTTTCCCACGTTGTCCCACGTTGTCCCACGTTGTCCCACGGTGTCCAACGATGTCCAACGATGTCCAACGGTGTCCCACGATGTCCAACGATGTCCAACGATGTCCAACGGTGTCCAACGATGTCCAACGGTGTCCAACGATGTCCAACGATGTCCAACGGTGTCCCACGATGTCCAACGATGTCCAACGATGTCCAACGGTGTCCAACGGTGTCCAACGGTGTCCCACGGTGTCCAACGGTGTCCCACGTTGTCCCACGTTGTCCCACGTTGTCCCACGTTGTCCCACGATGTCCCACGTTGTCCAACGGTGTCCAACGGTGTCCAACGATGTCCAACGATGTCCAACGGTGTCCCACGTTGTCCCACGTTGTCCCACGTTGTCCAACGATGTCCAACGGTGTCCCACGTTGTCCCACGTTGTCCCACGTTGTCCCACGTTGTCCCACGTTGTCCCACGATGTCCCACGTTGTCCCACGTTGTCCCACGTTGTCGCACGTTGTCCCACGTTGTCCCACGTTGTCCCACGTTGTCCCACGTTGTCCCACGATGTCCCACGTTGTCCCACGTTGTCCCACGTTGTCCCACGTTGTCCCACGTTGTCCCACGGTGTCCCACGGTGTCCAACGATGTCCAACGGTGTCCCACGTTGTCCCACGTTGTCCCACGTTGTCCCACGTTGTCCCACGTTGTCCCACGATGTCCCACGTTGTCCCACGTTGTCCCACGTTGTCCCAAGTTGTCCCACGTTGTCCCACGTTGTCCCACGTTGTCCCACGTGGTCCCACGATGTCCAACGATGTCCAACGATGTCCAACGGTGTCCAACGATGTCCAACGATGTCCAACGGTGTCCCACGATGTCCAACGATGTCCAACGATGTCCAACGGTGTCCATCGATGTCCAACGGTGTCCAACGATGTCCAACGATGTCCAACGGTGTCCCACGTTGTCCCACGTTGTTCCATGGTTTCCCACGTTGTCCCACGTTGTCCCACGTTGTCCCACGTTGTCCCACGTTGTCCCACGGTGTCCCACGGTGTCCAACGATGTCCAACGGTGTCCCACGTTGTCCCACGTTGTCCCACGTTGTCCCACGTTGTCCCACGTTGTCCCACGATGTCCCACGTTGTCCCACGTTGTCCCACGTTGTCCCACGTTGTCCCACGTTGTCCCACGGTGTCCCACGGTGTCCAACGATGTCCAACGGTGTCCCACGTTGTCCCACGTTGTCCCACGTTGTCCCACGTTGTCCCACGTTGTCCCACGATGTCCCACGTTGTCCCACGTTGTCCCACGTTGTCCCAAGTTGTCCCACGTTGTCCCACGTTGTCCCACGTTGTCCCACGTGGTCCCACGTTGTCCCACGTTGTCCCACGGTGTCCAACGATGTCCAACGGTGTCCCACGTTGTCCAACGGTGTCCCACGTTGTCCCACGTTGTCCCACGTTGTCCCACGTTGTCCCACGTTGTCCCACGTTGTCCAACGTTGTCCAACGATGTCCAACGGTGTCCCACGTTGTCCCACGTTGTTCCATGGTTTCCCACGTTGTCCCACGTTGTCCCACGTTGTCCCACGGTGTCCAACGATGTCCAACGGTGTCCCACGTTGTCCCACGTTGTCCCACGTTGTCCCACGTTGTCCCACGTTGTCCCACGTTGTCCCACGTTGCCCCACGTTGTCCCACGTTGTCCCACGTTGTCCCACGTTGTCCCACGTTGTCCCACGTTGTCCCACGTTGTCCCACGATGTCCCACGTTGTCCCACGTTGTCCCACGTTGTCCCACGTTGTCCCACGTTGTCCCACGTTGTCCCACGTTGTCCCACGTTGTCCCACGTTGTCCCACGTTGTCCCACGTTGTCCCACGTTGTCCCACGTTGTCCCACGTTGTCCCACGTTGTCCCACGTTGTCCGACGTTGTCCCACGTTGTCCCACGTTGTCCCACGTTGTCCCACGGTGTCCAACGATGTCCAACGATGTCCAACGGTGTCCCACGTTGTCCCACGTTGTTCCATGGTTTCCCACGTTGTCCCACGTTGTCCCACGTTGTCCCACGGTGTCCAACGATGTCCAACGGTGTCCAACGGTGTCCAACGGTGTCCAACGGTGTCCCACGTTGTCCCACGTTGTCCCACGTTGTCCCACGTTGTCCCACGTTGTCCCACGATGTCCCACGTTGTCCCACGTTGTCCCACGTTGTCCCACGATGTCCCACGTTGTCCCACGTTGTCCCACGTTGTCCCACGTTGTCCCACGATGTCCCACGTTGTCCCACGTTGTCCCACGTTGTCCCACGTTGTCCCACGGTGTCCAACGATGTCCAACGGTGTCCAACGGTGTCCCACGGTGTCCAACGGTGTCCCACGTTGTCCCACGTTGTCCCACGTTGTCCCACGTTGTCCCACGATGTCCCACGTTGTCCCACGTTGTCCGACGTTGTCCCACGTTGTCCCACGTTGTCCCACGTTGTCCCACGGTGTCCAACGATGTCCAACGATGTCCAACGGTGTCCCACGTTGTCCCACGTTGTTCCATGGTTTCCCACGTTGTCCCACGTTGTCCCACGTTGTCCCACGGTGTCCAACGATGTCCAACGGTGTCCAACGGTGTCCAACGGTGTCCAACGGTGTCCCACGTTGTCCCACGTTGTCCCACGTTGTCCCACGTTGTCCCACGTTGTCCCACGTTGTCCCACGTTGTCCCACGTTGTCCCACGTTGTCCCACGATGTCCCACGTTGTCCCACGTTGTCCCACGTTGTCCCACGTTGTCCCACGATGTCCCACGTTGTCCCACGTTGTCCCACGTTGTCCCACGGTGTCCAACGATGTCCAACGGTGTCCAACGGTGTCCCACGGTGTCCAACGGTGTCCCACGTTGTCCCACGTTGTCCCACGTTGTCCCACGTTGTCCCACGTTGTCCCACGATGTCCCACGTTGTCCCACGTTGTCCCACGTTGTCCCACGTTGTCCCACGTTGTCCCACGGTGTCCAACGATGTCCAACGGTGTCCAACGGTGTCCAACGGTGTCCAACGATGTCCAACGATGTCCAACGATGTCCAACGATGTCCAACGGTGTCCAACGGTGTCCCACGGTGTCCAACGGTGTCCCACGTTGTCCCACGTTGTCCCACGTTGTCCCACGTTGTCCCACGTTGTCCCACGTTGTCCCACGTTGTCCCACGTTGTCCCACGTTGTCCCACGTTGTCCCACGTTGTCCCACGTTGTCCCACGTTGTCCCACGTTGTCCCACGTTGTCCCACGGTGTCCAACGATGTCCAACGGTGTCCAACGGTGTCCCACGGTGTCCAACGGTGTCCCACGTTGTCCCACGTTGTCCCACGTTGTCCCACGTTGTCCCACGTTGTCCCACGTTGTCCCACGTTGTCCAACGATGTCCAACGGTGTCCCACGTTGTCCCACGTTGTTCCATGGTTTCCCACGTTGTCCCACGTTGTCCCACGTTGTCCCACGGTGTCCAACGATGTCCAACGATGTCCAACGGTGTCCCACGATGTCCAACGATGTCCAACGATGTCCAACGGTGTCCAACGATGTCCAACGGTGTCCAACGATGTCCAACGATGTCCAACGGTGTCCCACGATGTCCAACGATGTCCAACGATGTCCAACGGTGTCCAACGGTGTCCAACGGTGTCCCACGGTGTCCAACGGTGTCCCACGTTGTCCCACGTTGTCCCACGTTGTCCCACGTTGTCCCACGATGTCCCACGTTGTCCAACGGTGTCCAACGGTGTCCAACGATGTCCAACGATGTCCAACGGTGTCCCACGTTGTCCCACGTTGTCCCACGTTGTCCCACGTTGTCCAACGATGTCGAACGGTGTCCCACGTTGTCCCACGTTGTTCCATGGTTTCCCACGTTGTCCCACGTTGTCCCACGTTGTCCCACGTTGTCCCACGTTGTCGCACGTTGTCCCACGGTGGCCAACGATGTCCAACGGTGTCCCACGTTGTCCCACGTTGTCCCACGTTGTCCCACGTTGTCCCACGTTGTCCCACGTTGTCCCACGTTGTCCCACGTTGTCCCACGTTGTCCCACGGTGTCCAACGATGTCCAACGGTGTCCAACGGTGTCCCACGGTGTCCCACGGTGTCCCACGTTGTCCCACGTTGTCCCACGTTGTCCCACGTTGTCCCACGTTGTCCCACGTTGTCCCACGTTGTCCAACGATGTCCAACGGTGTCCCACGTTGTCCCACGTTGTTCCATGGTTTCCCACGTTGTCCCACGTTGTCCCACGTTGTCCCACGGTGTCCAACGATGTCCAACGGTGTCCAACGGTGTCCAACGGTGTCCAACGGTGTCCCACGTTGTCCCACGTTGTCCCACGTTGTCCCACGGTGTCCAACGATGTCCAACGGTGGCCCATGTTGTCCCACGTTGTCCCACGTTGTCCCACGTTGTCCCACGTTGTCCCACGATGTCCCACGTTGTCCCACGTTGTCCCACGTTGTCCCACGTTGTCCCACGTTGTCCCACGTTGTCCCACGTTGTCCCACGTTGTCCCACGTTGTCCCACGTTGTCCCACGTTGTCTCACGTTGTCCCACGTTGTCCCACGTTGTCCCACGTTGTCCCACGTTGTCCCACGTTGTCCCACGTTGTCCCACGTTGTCCCACGTTGTCCCACGATGTCCCACGTTGTCCCACGTTGTCCCACGTTGTCCCACGTTGTCCCACGTTGTCCCACGTTGTCCCACGTTGTCCGACGTTGTCCCACGTTGTCCCACGTTGTCCCACGTTGTCCCACGGTGTCCAACGATGTCCAACGATGTCCAACGGTGTCCCACGTTGTCCCACGTTGTTCCATGGTTTCCCACGTTGTCCCACGTTGTCCCACGTTGTCCCACGGTGTCCAACGATGTCCAACGGTGTCCAACGGTGTCCAACGGTGTCCAACGGTGTCCCACGTTGTCCCACGTTGTCCCACGTTGTCCCACGTTGTCCCACGTTGTCCCACGATGTCCCACGTTGTCCCACGTTGTCCCACGTTGTCCCACGTTGTCCCACGGTGTCCAACGATGTCCAACGGTGTCCAACGGTGTCCAACGGTGTCCAACGGTGTCCCACGTTGTCCCACGTTGTCCCACGTTGTCCCACGTTGTCCCACGTTGTCCCACGATGTCCCACGTTGTCCCACGTTGTCCGACGTTGTCCCACGTTGTCCCACGTTGTCCCACGTTGTCCCACGGTGTCCAACGATGTCCAACGATGTCCAACGGTGTCCCACGTTGTCCCACGTTGTTCCATGGTTTCCCACGTTGTCCCACGTTGTCCCACGTTGTCCCACGGTGTCCAACGATGTCCAACGGTGTCCAGCGGTGTCCAACGGTGTCCAACGGTGTCCCACGTTGTCCCACGTTGTCCCACGTTGTCCCACGGTGTCCAACGATGTCCAACGGTGTCCAACGGTGTCCCACGGTGTCCAACGGTGTCCCACGTTGTCCCACGTTGTCCCACGTTGTCCCACGTTGTCCCACGTTGTCCCACGATGTCCCACGTTGTCCCACGTTGTCCCACGTTGTCCCACGTTGTCCCACGTTGTCCCACGTTGTCCCACGGTGTCCAACGATGTCCAACGGTGTCCAACGGTGTCCAACGGTGTCCAACGATGTCCAACGATGTCCAACGATGTCCAACGGTGTCCAACGATGTCCAACGATGTCCAACGGTGTCCCACGATGTCCAACGATGTCCAACGATGTCCAACGGTGTCCAACGATGTCCAACGGTGTCCAACGATGTCCAACGATGTCCAACGGTGTCCCACGTTGTCCCACGTTGTTCCATGGTTTCCCACGTTGTCCCACGTTGTCCCACGTTGTCCCACGTTGTCCCACGTTGTCCCACGGTGTCCCACGGTGTCCAACGATGTCCAACGGTGTCCCACGTTGTCCCACGATGTCCCACGTTGTCCCACGTTGTCCCACGTTGTCCCACGTTGTCCCACGTTGTCCCACGTTGTCCCACGTTGTCCGACGTTGTCCCACGTTGTCCCACGTTGTCCCACGTTGTCCCACGGTGTCCAACGATGTCCAACGATGTCCAACGGTGTCCCACGTTGTCCCACGTTGTCCCACGTTGTCCCACGTTGTCCCACGGTGTCCAACGATGTCCAACGGTGTCCAACGGTGTCCAACGGTGTCCAACGGTGTCCCACGTTGTCCCACGTTGTCCCACGTTGTCCCACGTTGTCCCACGTTGTCCCACGTTGTCCGACGTTGTCCCACGTTGTCCCACGTTGTCCCACGTTGTCCCACGTTGTCCCACGTTGTCCCACGTTGTCCCACGATGTCCCACGTTGTCCCACGTTGTTCCATGGTTTCCCACGTTGTCCCACGTTGTCCCACGTTGTCCCACGGTGTCCAACGATGTCCAACGGTGTCCAACGGTGTCCAACGGTGACCAACGGTGTCCCACGTTGTCCCACTTTGTCCCACGTTGTCCCACGTTGTCCCACGTTGTCCCACGATGTCCCACGTTGTCCCACGTTGTCCCACGTTGTCCCACGATGTCCCACGTTGTCCCACGTTGTCCCACGTTGTCCCACGTTGTCCCACGATGTCCCACGTTGTCCCACGTTGTCCCACGTTGTCCCACGTTGTCCCACGGTGTCCAACGATGTCCAACGGTGTCCAACGGTGTCCCACGGTGTCCAACGGTGTCCCACGTTGTCCCACGTTGTCCCACGTTGTCCCACGTTGTCCCACGTTGTCCCACGATGTCCCACGTTGTCCCACGTTGTCCCACGTTGTCCCACGTTGTCCCACGTTGTCCCACGTTGTCCCACGGTGTCCAACGATGTCCAACGGTGTCCAACGGTGTCCAACGGTGTCCAACGATGTCCAACGATGTCCAACGATGTCCAACGGTGTCCAACGATGTCCAACGATGTCCAACGGTGTCCCACGATGTCCAACGATGTCCAACGATGTCCAACGGTGTCCAACGATGTCCAACGGTGTCCAACGATGTCCAACGATGTCCAACGGTGTCCCACGTTGTCCCACGTTGTTCCATGGTTTCCCACGTTGTCCCACGTTGTCCCACGTTGTCCCACGTTGTCCCACGTTGTCCCACGGTGTCCCACGGTGTCCAACGATGTCCAACGGTGTCCCACGTTGTCCCACGTTGTCCCACGTTGTCCCACGTTGTCCCACGTTGTCCCACGATGTCCCACGTTGTCCCACGTTGTCCCACGTTGTCCCACGTTGTCCCACGTTGTCCCACGTTGTCCCACGTTGTCCCACGTGGTCCCACGTTGTCCCACGTTGTCCCACGGTGTCCAACGATGTCCAACGGTGTCCCACGTTGTCCAACGGTGTCCCACGTTGTCCCACGTTGTCCCACGTTGTCCCACGTTGTCCCACGTTGTCCCACGTTGTCCAACGTTGTCCCACGATGTCCCACGTTGTCCCACGTTGTCCCACGTTGTCCCACGTTGTCCCACGGTGTCCAACGATGTCCAACGGTGTCCAACGGTGTCCCACGGTGTCCAACGGTGTCCCACGTTGTCCCACGATGTCCCACGTTGTCCCACGTTGTCCCACGTTGTCCCACGATGTCCCACGTTGTCCGACGTTGTCCCACGTTGTCCCACGTTGTCCCACGTTGTCCCACGGTGTCCAACGATGTCCAACGATGTCCAACGGTGTCCCACGTTGTCCCACGTTGTTCCATGGTTTCCCACGTTGTCCCACGTTGTCCCACGTTGTCCCACGGTGTCCAACGATGTCCAACGGTGTCCAACGGTGTCCAACGGTGTCCAACGGTGTCCCACGTTGTCCCACGTTGTCCCACGTTGTCCCACGTTGTCCCACGTTGTCCCACGATGTCCCACGTTGTCCCACGTTGTCCCACGTTGTCCCACGATGTCCCACGTTGTCCCACGTTGTCCCACGTTGTCCCACGTTGTCCCACGATGTCCCACGTTGTCCCACGTTGTCCCACGTTGTCCCACGTTGTCCCACGGTGTCCAACGATGTCCAACGGTGTCCAACGGTGTCCCACGGTGTCCAACGGTGTCCCACGTTGTCCCACGTTGTCCCACGTTGTCCCACGTTGTCCCACGATGTCCCACGTTGTCCCACGTTGTCCGACGTTGTCCCACGTTGTCCCACGTTGTCCCACGTTGTCCCACGGTGTCCAACGATGTCCAACGATGTCCAACGGTGTCCCACGTTGTCCCACGTTGTTCCATGGTTTCCCACGTTGTCCCACGTTGTCCCACGTTGTCCCACGGTGTCCAACGATGTCCAACGGTGTCCAACGGTGTCCAACGGTGTCCAACGGTGTCCCACGGTGTCCAACGATGTCCAACGGTGTCCCACGTTGTCCAACGGTGTCCCACGTTGTCCCACGTTGTCCCACGTTGTCCCACGTTGTCCCACGTTGTCCCACGTTGTCCCACGTTGTCCCACGTTGTCCCACGTTGTCCCGCGTTGTCCCACGGTGTCCAACGATGTCCAACGGTGTCCAACGGTGTCCCACGGTGTCCAACGGTGTCCCACGTTGTCCCACGTTGTCCCACGTTGTCCCACGTTGTCCCACGTTGTCCCACGTTGTCCAACGATGTCCAACGGTGTCCCACGTTGTCCCACGTTGTTCCATGGTTTCCCACGTTGTCCCACGTTGTCCCACGTTGTCCCACGTTGTCCCACGTTGTCCCACGGTGTCCCACGGTGTCCAACGATGTCCAACGGTGTCCCACGTTGTCCCACGTTGTCGCACGATGTCCCACGTTGTCCCACGTTGTCCCACGTTGTCCCACGTTGTCCCACGTTGTCCCACGTTGTCCCACGTGGTCCCACGTTGTCCCACGGTGTCCAACGATGTCCAACGGTGTCCCACGTTGTCCAACGGTGTCCCACGTTGTCCCACGTTGTCCCACGTTGTCCCACGTTGTCCCACGATGTCCCACGTTGTCCCACGTTGTCCCACGTTGTCCCACGTTGTCCCACGTTGTCCCACGGTGTCCAACGATGTCCCACGTTGTCCCACGTTGTCCCACGTTGTCCCACGTTGTCCCACGATGTCCCACGTTGTCCCACGTTGTCCCACGTTGTCCCACGTTGTCCCACGTTGTCCCACGTTGTCCAACGATGTCCAACGGTGTCCCACGTTGTCCCACGTTGTTCCATGGTTTCCCACGTTGTCCCACGTTGTCCCACGATGTCCCACGTTGTCCCACGTTGTCCCACGTTGTCCCACGTTGTCCCACGTTGTCCCACGTTGTCCCACGTTGTCCCACGTTGTCCCACGTTGTCCCACGGTGTCCAACGATGTCCAACGGTGTCCAGCGATGTCCAACGGTGTCCCACGTTGTCCCACGTTGTCCCACGATGTCCCACGTTGTCCCACGTTGTCCCACGTTGTCCCACGTTGTCCCACGTTGTCCCACGTTGTCCCACGTTGTCCCACGTTGTCCCACGGTGTCCAACGGTGTCCAACGGTGTCCAACGGTGTCCCACGTTGTCCCACGTTGTCCCACGTTGTCCCACGGTGTCCAACGATGTCCAACGGTGTCCCACGTTGTCCCACGTTGGCCCACGTTGTCCCACGTTGTCCCACGTTGTCCCACGATGTCCCACGTTGTCCCACGTTGTCCCACGTTGTCCCACGTTGTCCCACGTTGTCCCACGTTGTCCCACGTTGTCCCACGTTGTCCCACGTTGTCCCACGTTGTCCCACGTTGTCCCACGTTGTCCCACGTTGTCCCACTTTGTCCCACGTTGTCCCACGTTGTCCCACGTTGTCCCACGTTGTCCCACGGTGTCCAACGGTGTCCAACGGTGTCCCACGGTGTCCCACGTTGTCCCACGTTGTCCCACGTTGTCCCACGTTGTCCCACGTTGTCCCACGTTGTCCCACGTTGTCCCACGTTGTCCAACGATGTCCAACGGTGTCCCACGTTGTCCCACGTTGTTCCATGGTTTCCCACGTTGTCCCACGTTGTCCCACGTTGTCCCACGGTGTCCAACGATGTCCAACGGTGTCCAACGGTGTCCAACGGTGTCCAACGGTGTCCCACGTTGTCCCACGTTGTCCCACGTTGTCCCACGGTGTCCAACGATGTCCAACGGTGTCCCACGTTGTCCCACGTTGTCCCACGATGTCCCACGTTGTCCCACGTTGTCCCACGTTGTCCCACGTTGTCCAACGTTGTCCCACGTGGTCCCACGTTGTCCCACGTTGTCCCACGTTGTCCCACGTTGTCCCACGGTGTCCAACGATGTCCAACGGTGTCCAACGGTGTCCCACGTTGTCCCACGTTGTCCCACGTTGTCCCACGTTGTCCCACGTTGTCCCACGTTGTCCAACGATGTCCAACGGTGTCCCACGTTGTCCCACGTTGTCCCACGTTGTCCCACGTTGTCCCACGTTGTCCCACGTTGTCCCACGTTGTCCCACGTGGTCCCACGTTGTCCCACGTTGTCCCACGTTGTCCCACGTTGTCCCACGGTGTCCAACGATGTCCAACGGTGTCCAACGGTGTCCCACGGTGTCCAACGGTGTCCCACGTTGTCCCACGTTGTCCCACGTTGTCCCACGTTGTCCCACGTTGTCCCACGTTGTCCCACGTTGTCCCACGTTGTCCCACGTTGTCCCACGTTGTCCCACGTTGTCCCACGTTGTCCCACGGTGTCCCACGGTGTCCAACGATGTCCAACGGTGTCCCACGTTGTCCCACGTTGTCCCACGATGTCCCACGTTGTCCCACGTTGTCCCACGTTGTCCCACGTTGTCCCACGTTGTCCCACGTTGTCCCACGTGGTCCCACGTTGTCCCACGTTGTCCCACGGTGTCCAACGATGTCCAACGGTGTCCCACGTTGTCCAACGGTGTCCCACGTTGTCCCACGTTGTCCCACGTTGTCCCACGTTGTCCCACGATGTCCCACGTTGTCCCACGTTGTCCCACGTTGTCCCACGTTGTCCCACGTTGTCCCACGTTGTCCCACGTTGTCCCACGTTGTCCCACGTTGTCCCACGTTGTCCCACGTTGTCCCACGGTGTCCAACGATGTCCAACGGTGTCCAACGGTGTCCCACGGTGTCCAACGGTGTCCCACGTTGTCCCACGTTGTCCCACGTTGTCCCACGTTGTCCCACGTTGTCCCACGTTGTCCCACGTTGTCCAACGATGTCCAACGGTGTCCCACGTTGTCCCACGTTGTTCCATGGTTTCCCACGTTGTCCCACGTTGTCCCACGGTCCACGATGTCCAACGGTGTCCCACGTTGTCCCACGTTGTCCCACGATGTCCCACGTTGTCCCACGTTGTCCCACGTTGTCCCACGTTGTCCAACGTTGTCCCACGTTGTCCCACGTTGTCCCACGTTGTCCCACGTTGTCCCACGTTGTCCCACGTTGTCCCACGTTGTCCCACGTTGTCCCACGTTGTCCCACGGTGTCCAACGGTGTCCAACGATGTCCCACGTTGTCCCACGTTGTCCACGTTGTCCCACGTTGTCCCACGATGTCCCACGTTGTCCCACGTTGTCCCACGTTGTCCCACGTTGTCCCACGTTGTCCCACGTTGTCCCACGTTGTCCCACGTTGTCCCACGTTGTCCCACGTTGTCCGACGTTGTCCACGTTGTCCCACGTTGTCCCACGTTGTCCCACGGTGTCCAACGATGTCCAACGATGTCCAACGGTGTCCCACGTTGTCCCACGTTGTTCCATGGTTTCCCACGTTGTCCCACGTTGTCCCACGTTGTCCCACGGTGTCCAGCGATGTCCAACGGTGTCCAACGGTGTCCAACGGTGTCCAACGGTGTCCCACGTTGTCCCACGTTGTCCCACGTTGTCCCACGTTGTCCCACGTTGTCCCACGATGTCCCACGTTGTCCCACGTTGTCCCACGTTGTCCCACGATGTCCCACGTTGTCCCACGTTGTCCCACGGTGTCCAACGGTGTCCAACGATGTCCCACGTTGTCCCACGTTGTCCCACGTTGTCCCACGTTGTCCCACGTTGTCCCACGTTGTCCAACGATGTCCAACGGTGTCCCACGTTGTCCCACGTTGTTCCATGGTTTCCCACGTTGTCCCACGTTGTCCCACGTTGTCCCACGGTGTCCAACGATGTCCAACGGTGTCCCACGTTGTCCCACGTTGTCCCACGATGTCCCACGTTGTCCCACGTTGTCCCACGTTGTCCCACGTTGTCCAACGTTGTCCCACGTTGTCCCACGTTGTCCCACGTTGTCCCACGTTGTCCCACGTTGTCCCACGTTGTCCCACGTTTGTCCCACGTTGTCCCACGTTGTCCCACGTTGTCCCACGTTGTCCCACGGTGTCCAACGGTGTCCAACGATGTCCCACGTTGTCCCACGTTGTCCCACGTTGTCCCACGTTGTCCCACGATGTCCCACGTTGTCCCACGTTGTCCCACGTTGTCCCACGTTGTCCCACGTTGTCCCACGTTGTCCCACGTTGTCCCACGTTGTCCCACGTTGTCCCACGTTGTCCGACGTTGTCCCACGTTGTCCCACGTTGTCCCACGTTGTCCCACGGTGTCCAACGATGTCCAACGATGTCCAACGGTGTCCCACGTTGTCCCACGTTGTTCCATGGTTTCCCACGTTGTCCCACGTTGTCCCACGTTGTCCCACGGTGTCCAACGATGTCCAACGGTGTCCAACGGTGTCCAACGGTGTCCAACGGTGTCCCACGTTGTCCCACGTTGTCCCACGTTGTCCCACGTTGTCCCACGTTGTCCCACGATGTCCCACGTTGTCCCACGTTGTCCCACGTTGTCCCACGATGTCCCACGTTGTCCCACGTTGTCCCACGGTGTCCAACGGTGTCCAACGATGTCCCACGTTGTCCCACGTTGTCCCACGTTGTCCCACGTTGTCCCACGATGTCCCACGTTGTCCCACGTTGTCCCACGTTGTCCCACGTTGTCCCACGTTGTCCCACGATGTCCCACGTTGTCCCACGTTGTCCCACGTTGTCCCACGTTGTCCCACGTTGTCCCACGTTGTCCCACGTTGTCCCACGTTGTCCAACGGTGTCCCACGTTGTCCAACGGTGTCCCACGTTGTCCCACGTTGTCCCACGTTGTCCCACGTTGTCCCACGATGTCCCACGTTGTCCCACGTTGTCCCACGTTGTCCCACGTTGTCCCACGTTGTCCCACGTTGTCCCACGTTGTCCCACGTTGTCCCACGTTGTCCCACGTTGTCCCACGTTGTCCCACGTTGTCCCACGTTGTCCCACGTTGTCCCACGGTGTCCCACGGTGTCCAACGATGTCCAACGGTGTCCCACGTTGTCCCACGTTGTCCCACGATGTCCCACGTTGTCCCACGTTGTCCCACGTTGTCCCACGTTTGTCCCACGTTGTCCCACGTTGTCCCACGTTGTCCCACGTTGTCCCACGTTGTCCCACGTTGTCCCACGTTGTCCCACGTTGTCCCACGTTGTCCCGCGTTGTCCCACGGTGTCCAACGATGTCCAACGGTGTCCAACGGTGTCCCACGGTGTCCAACGGTGTCCCCACGTTGTCCCACGTTGTCCCACGTTGTCCCACGTTGTCCCACGTTGTCCCACGTTGTCCCACGTTGTCCCACGTTGTCCCACGTTGTCCCACGTTGTCCCACGTTGTCCCACGTTGTCCCACGTTGTCCCACGGTGTCCCACGGTGTCCAACGATGTCCAACGGTGTCCCACGTTGTCCCACGTTGTCCCACGATGTCCCACGTTGTCCCACGTTGTCCCACGTTGTCCCACGTTGTCCCACGTTGTCCCACGTTGTCCCACGTGGTCCCACGTTGTCCCACGTTGTCCCACGGTGTCCAACGATGTCCAACGGTGTCCCACGTTGTCCAACGGTGTCCCACGTTGTCCCACGTTGTCCCACGTTGTCCCACGTTGTCCCACGATGTCCCACGTTGTCCCACGTTGTCCCACGTTGTCCCACGTTGTCCCACGTTGTCCCACGTTGTCCCACGTTGTCCCACGTTGTCCCACGTTGTCCCACGTTGTCCCACGGTGTCCAACGATGTCCAACGGTGTCCAACGGTGTCCCACGGTGTCCAACGGTGTCCCACGTTGTCCCACGTTGTCCCACGTTGTCCCACGTTGTCCCACGTTGTCCCACGTTGTCCCACGTTGTCCCACGTTGTCCAACGATGTCCAACGGTGTCCCACGTTGTCCCACGTTGTTCCATGGTTTCCCACGTTGTCCCACGTTGTCCCACGTTGTCCCACGTTGTCCCACGGTGTCCAACGATGTCCAACGGTGTCCAACGGTGTCCAACGGTGTCCAACGGTGTCCCACGTTGTCCCACGTTGTCCCACGTTGTCCCACGGTGTCCAACGATGTCCAACGGTGTCCCACGTTGTCCCACGTTGTCCCACGATGTCCCACGTTGTCCCACGTTGTCCCACGTTGTCCCACGTTGTCCAACGTTGTCCCACGTTGTCCCACGTTGTCCCACGTTGTCCCACGTTGTCCCACGTTGTCCCACGGTGTCCAACGATGTCCAACGGTGTCCCACGTTGTCCCACGTTGTCCCACGTTGTCCCACGTTGTCCCACGTTTGTCCCACGTTGTCCCACGTGGTCCCACGTTGTCCCACGTTGTCCCACGGTGTCCAACGATGTCCAACGGTGTCCCACGTTGTCCAACGGTGTCCCACGTTGTCCCACGTTGTCCCACGTTGTCCCACGTTGTCCCACGATGTCCCACGTTGTCCCACGTTGTCCCACGTTGTCCCACGTTGTCCCACGTTGTCCCACGTTGTCCCACGTTGTCCCACGTTGTCCCACGTTGTCCCACGTTGTCCCACGTTGTCCCACGTTGTCCCACGGTGTCCAACGATGTCCAACGGTGTCCAACGGTGTCCCACGGTGTCCAACGGTGTCCCACGTTGTCCCACGTTGTCCCACGTTGTCCCACGTTGTCCCACGTTGTCCCACGTTGTCCCACGTTGTCCCCACGTTGTCCCACGTTGTCCCACGTTGTCCCACGTTGTCCCACGTTGTCCCACGTTGTCCCACGTTGTCCCACGGTGTCCCACGGTGTCCAACGATGTCCAACGGTGTCCCACGTTGTCCCACGTTGTCCCACGATGTCCCACGTTGTCCCACGTTGTCCCACGTTGTCCCACGTTGTCCCACGTTGTCCCACGTTGTCCCACGTGGTCCCACGTTGTCCCACGTTGTCCCACGGTGTCCAACGATGTCCAACGGTGTCCCACGTTGTCCAACGGTGTCCCACGTTGTCCCACGTTGTCCCACGTTGTCCCACGTTGTCCCACGATGTCCCACGTTGTCCCACGTTGTCCCACGTTGTCCCACGTTGTCCCACGTTGTCCCACGTTGTCCCACGTTGTCCCACGTTGTCCCACGTTGTCCCACGTTGTCCCACGTTGTCCCACGGTGTCCAACGATGTCCAACGGTGTCCAACGGTGTCCCACGGTGTCCAACGGTGTCCCACGTTGTCCCACGTTGTCCCACGTTGTCCCACGTTGTCCCACGTTGTCCCACGTTGTCCCACGTTGTCCAACGATGTCCAACGGTGTCCCACGTTGTCCCACGTTGTTCCATGGTTTCCCACGTTGTCCCACGTTGTCCCACGTTGTCCCACGGTGTCCAACGATGTCCAACGGTGTCCAACGGTGTCCAACGGTGTCCAACGGTGTCCCACGTTGTCCCACGTTGTCCCACGTTGTCCCACGGTGTCCAACGATGTCCAACGGTGTCCCACGTTGTCCCACGTTGTCCCACGATGTCCCACGTTGTCCCACGTTGTCCCACGTTGTCCCACGTTGTCCAACGTTGTCCCACGTTGTCCCACGTTGTCCCACGTTGTCCCACGTTGTCCCACGTTGTCCCACGGTGTCCAACGATGTCCAACGGTGTCCAACGTTGTCCCACGGTGTCCAACGGTGTCCAACGATGTCCCACGTTGTCCCACGTTGTCCCACGTTGTCCCACGTTGTCCCACGTTGTCCCACGTTGTCCCACGTTGTCCCACGTTGTCCCACGATGTCCCACGTTGTCCCACGTTGTCCCACGTTGTCCCACGTTGTCCCACGTTGTCCCACGTTGTCCCACGTTGTCCCACGTTGTCCCACGTTGTCCCACGGTGTCCAACGATGTCCAACGGTGTCCAACGGTGTCCCACGGTGTCCAACGGTGTCCCACGTTGTCCCACGTTGTCCCACGTTGTCCCACGTTGTCCCACGTTGTCCCACGTTGTCCCACGTTGTCCAACGATGTCCAACGGTGTCCCACGTTGTCCCACGTTGTTCCATGGTTTCCCACGTTGTCCCACGTTGTCCCACGTTGTCCCACGATGTCCCACGTTGTCCCACGTTGTCCCACGTTGTCCCACGTTGTCCCACGTTGTCCCACGTTGTCCCACGTTGTCCCACGTTGTCCCACGTTGTCCCACGTTGTCCCACGTTGTCCCACGTTGTCCCACGTTGTCCCACGGTGTCCAACGGTGTCCAACGGTGTCCAACGATGTCCCACGTTGTCCCACGTTGTCCCACGTTGTCCCACGTTGTCCCACGATGTCCCACGTTGTCCCACGTTGTCCCACGATGTCCCACGTTGTCCCACGTTGTCCCACGTTGTCCCACGTTGTCCCACGTTGTCCCACGTTGTCCCACGTGGTCCCACGTTGTCCCACGTTGTCCCACGGTGTCCAACGATGTCCAACGGTGTCCCACGTTGTCCAACGGTGTCCCACGTTGTCCCACGTTGTCCCACGTTGTCCCACGTTGTCCCACGATGTCCCACGTTGTCCCACGTTGTCCCACGTTGTCCCACGTTGTCCCACGTTGTCCCACGTTGTCCCACGTTGTCCCACGTTGTCCCACGTTGTCCCACGTTGTCCCACGTTGTCCCACGGTGTCCAACGATGTCCAACGGTGTCCAACGGTGTCCCACGGTGTCCAACGGTGTCCCACGTTGTCCCACGTTGTCCCACGTTGTCCCACGTTGTCCCACGTTGTCCCACGTTGTCCCACGTTGTCCCACGGTGTCCAACGATGTCCAACGGTGTCCAACGGTGTCCCACGGTGTCCAACGGTGTCCCACGTTGTCCCACGTTGTCCCACGTTGTCCCACGTTGTCCCACGGTGTCCAACGATGTCCAACGGTGTCCAACGGTGTCCAACGGTGTCCAACGGTGTCCCACGTTGTCCCACGTTGTCCCACGTTGTCCCACGGTGTCCAACGATGTCCAACGGTGTCCCACGTTGTCCCACGTTGTCCCACGATGTCCCACGTTGTCCCACGTTGTCCCACGTTGTCCCACGTTGTCCAACGTTGTCCCACGTTGTCCCACGTTGTCCCACGTTGTCCCACGTTGTCCCACGTTGTCCCACGGTGTCCAACGATGTCCAACGGTGTCCAACGGTGTCCCACGTTGTCCCACGTTGTCCCACGTTGTCCCACGTTGTCCCACGTTGTCCCACGTTGTCCAACGATGTCCAACGGTGTCCCACGTTGTCCCACGTTGTCCCACGTTGTCCCACGTTGTCCCACGTTGCCCCACGTTGTCCCACGTTGTCCCACGTGGTCCCACGTTGTCCCACGTTGTCCCACGGTGTCCAACGATGTCCAACGGTGTCCCACGTTGTCCAACGGTGTCCCACGTTGTCCCACGTTGTCCCACGTTGTCCCACGTTGTCCCACGTTGTCCCACGTTGTCCCACGTTGTCCCACGATGTCCCACGTTGTCCCACGTTGTCCCACGTTGTCCCACGGTGTCCAACGATGTCCAACGGTGTCCCACGTTGTCCCACGGTGTCCCACGTTGTCCCACGTTGTCCCACGTTGTCCCACGTTGTCCCACGATGTCCCACGTGGTCCCACGTTGTCCCACGTTGTCCCACGGTGTCCAACGATGTCCAACGGTGTCCCACGTTGTCCAACGGTGTCCCACGTTGTCCCACGTTGTCCCACGTTGTCCCACGTTGTCCCACGATGTCCCACGTTGTCCCACGTTGTCCCACGTTGTCCCACGTTGTCCCACGTTGTCCCACGTTGTCCCACGTTGTCCCACGTTGTCCCACGTTGTCCCACGTTGTCCCACGTTGTCCCACGTTGTCCCACGTTGTCCCACGTTGTCCCACGTTGTCCCACGTTGTCCCACGTTGTCCCACGGTGTCCAACGATGTCCAACGGTGTCCAACGGTGTCCCACGGTGTCCAACGGTGTCCCACGTTGTCCCACGTTGTCCCACGTTGTCCCACGTTGTCCCACGTTGTCCCACGTTGTCCCACGTTGTCCCACGTTGTCCCACGTTGTCCCACGTTGTCCCACGTTGTCCCACGTTGTCCCACGGTGTCCAACGATGTCCAACGGTGTCCAGCGATGTCCAACGGTGTCCCACGTTGTCCCACGTTTTCCCACGTTGTCCCACGTTGTCCCACGGTGTCCAACGATGTCCAACGATGTCCAACGGTGTCCCACGTTGTCCCACGTTGTTCCATGGTTTCCCACGTTGTCCCACGTTGTCCCACGTTGTCCCACGGTGTCCAACGATGTCCAACGGTGTCCAACGGTGTCCAACGGTGTCCAACGGTGTCCCACGTTGTCCCACGTTGTCCCACGTTGTCCCACGTTGTCCCACGTTGTCCCACGATGTCCCACGTTGTCCCACGTTGTCCCACGTTGTCCCACGTTGTCCCACGTGGTCCCACGTTGTCCCACGTTGTCCCACGGTGTCCCACGTTGTCCCACGTTGTCCCACGTTGTCCCACGTTGTCCCACGTTGTCCCACGTTGTCCCACGTGGTCCCACGTTGTCCCACGTTGTCCCACGGTGTCCAACGATGTCCAACGGTGTCCCACGTTGTCCCACGTTGTCCCACGTTGTCCCACGTTGTCCCACGTTGTCCCACGTGGTCCCACGTTGTCCCACGTTGTCCCACGGTGTCCAACGGTGTCCCACGTTGTCCCACGTTGTCCCACGATGTCCCACGTTGTCCCACGTTGTCCCACGTTGTCCCACGTTGTCCCACGTTGTCCCACGTTGTCCCACGTGGTCCCACGTTGTCCCACGTTGTCCCACGGTGTCCAACGATGTCCAACGGTGTCCCACGTTGTCCAACGGTGTCCCACGTTGTCCCACGTTGTCCCACGTTGTCCCACGTTGTCCCACGATGTCCCACGTTGTCCCACGTTGTCCCACGTTGTCCCACGTTGTCCCACGTTGTCCCACGTTGTCCCACGTTGTCCCACGTTGTCCCACGTTGTCCCACGTTGTCCCACGTTGTCCCACGTTGTCCCACGGTGTCCAACGATGTCCAACGGTGTCCAACGGTGTCCCACGGTGTCCAACGGTGTCCCACGTTGTCCCACGTTGTCCCACGTTGTCCCACGTTGTCCCACGTTGTCCCACGTTGTCCCACGTTGTCCCACGTTGTCCCACGTTGTCCCACGTTGTCCCACGTTGTCCCACGTTGTCCCACGTTGTCCCACGTTGTCCCACGTTGTCCCACGTTGTCCCACGGTGTCCAACGATGTCCAACGGTGTCCAACGGTGTCCCACGGTGTCCAACGGTGTCCCACGTTGTCCCACGTTGTCCCACGTTGTCCCACGTTGTCCCACGTTGTCCCACGTTGTCCCACGTTGTCCAACGATGTCCAACGGTGTCCCACGTTGTCCCACGATGTTCCATGGTTTCCCACGTTGTCCCACGTTGTCCCACGTTGTCCCACGGTGTCCAACGATGTCCAACGGTGTCCAACGGTGTCCAACGGTGTCCAACGGTGTCCCACGTTGTCCCACGTTGTCCCACGTTGTCCCACGGTGTCCAACGATGTCCAACGGTGTCCCACGTTGTCCCACGTTGTCCCACGTTGTCCCACGGTGTCCAACGATGTCCAACGGTGTCCCACGTTGTCCCACGTTGTCCCACGATGTCCCACGTTGTCCCACGTTGTCCCACGTTGTCCCACGTTGTCCAACGTTGTCCCACGTTGTCCCACGTTGTCCCACGTTGTCCCACGTTGTCCCACGTTGTCCCACGGTGTCCAACGATGTCCAACGGTGTCCAACGGTGTCCCACGTTGTCCCACGTTGTCCCACGTTGTCCCACGTTGTCCCACGTTGTCCAACGATGTCCAACGGTGTCCCACGTTGTCCCACGTTGTCCCACGTTGTCCCACGTTGTCCCACGTTGTCCCACGTTGTCCCACGTTGTCCCACGTGGTCCCACGTTGTCCCACGTTGTCCCACGGTGTCCAACGATGTCCAACGGTGTCCCACGTTGTCCAACGGTGTCCCACGTTGTCCCACGTTGTCCCACGTTGTCCCACGTTGTCCCACGTTGTCCCACGATGTCCCACGTTGTCCCACGTTGTCCCACGTTGTCCCACGGTGTCCAACGATGTCCAACGGTGTCCCACGTTGTCCAACGGTGTCCCACGTTGTCCCACGTTGTCCCACGTTGTCCCACGTTGTCCCACGATGTCCCACGTGGTCCCACGTTGTCCCACGTTGTCCCACGGTGTCCAACGATGTCCAACGATGTCCAACGGTGTCCAACGGTGTCCCACGTTGTCCAACGGTGTCCCACGTTGTCCCACGTTGTCCCACGTTGTCCCACGTTGTCCCACGATGTCCCACGTTGTCCCACGTTGTCCCACGTTGTCCCACGTTGTCCCACGTTGTCCCACGTTGTCCCACGTTGTCCCACGTTGTCCCACGTTGTCCCACGTTGTCCCACGTTGTCCCACGTTGTCCCACGTTGTCCCACGTTGTCCCACGTTGTCCCACGTTGTCCCACGTTGTCCCACGGTGTCCACCGATGTCCAACGGTGTCCAACGGTGTCCCACGGTGTCCAACGGTGTCCCACGTTGTCCCACGTTGTCCCACGTTGTCCCACGTTGTCCCACGTTGTCCCACGTTGTCCAACGATGTCCAACGGTGTCCCACGTTGTCCCACGTTGTTCCATGGTTTCCCACGTTGTCCCACGTTGTCCCACGTTGTCCCACGGTGTCCAACGATGTCCAACGGTGTCCAACGGTGTCCAACGGTGTCCAACGGTGTCCCACGTTGTCCAACGATGTCCAACGGTGTCCCACGTTGTCCCACGTTGTCCCACGTTGTCCCACGTTGTCCCACGTTGTCCAACGGTGTCCCACGTTGTCCAACGGTGTCCCACGTTGTCCCACGTTGTCCCACGTTGTCCCACGATGTCCCACGTTGTCCCACGTTGTCCCACGTTGTCCCACGTTGTCCCACGTTGTCCCACGTTGTCCCACGTTGTCCCACGTTGTCCCACGTTGTCCCACGTTGTCCCACGTTGTCCCACGGTGTCCAACTATGTCCAACGGTGTCCAACGGTGTCCCACGGTGTCCAACGGTGTCCCACGTTGTCCCACGTTGTCCCACGTTGTCCCACGTTGTCCCACGTTGTCCCACGTTGTCCCACGTTGTCCCACGTTGTCCCACGTTGTCCCACGTTGTCCCACGTTGTCCCACGTTGTCCCACGTTGTCCCACGTTGTCCCACGGTGTCCCACGGTGTCCAACGATGTCCAACGGTGTCCCACGTTGTCCCACGTTGTCCCACGATGTCCCACGTTGTCCCACGTTGTCCCACGTTGTCCCACGTTGTCCCACGTTGTCCCACGTTGTCCCACGTGGTCCCACGTTGTCCCACGTTGTCCCACGGTGTCCAACGATGTCCAACGGTGTCCCACGTTGTCCAACGGTGTCCCACGTTGTCCAACGGTGTCCCACGTTGTCCCACGTTGTCCCACGTTGTCCCACGTTGTCCCACGATGTCCCACGTTGTCCCACGTTGTCCCACGTTGTCCCACGTTGTCCCACGTTGTCCCACGTTGTCCCACGTTGTCCCACGTTGTCCCACGATGTCCCACGTTGTCCCACGTTGTCCCACGTTGTCCCACGTTGTCCCACGTTGTCCCACGTTGTCCCACGTTGTCCCACGTTGTCCCACGTTGTCCCACGTTGTCCCACGGTGTCCAACGATGTCCAACGGTGTCCAACGTTGTCCCACGGTGTCCAACCGTGTCCCACGTTGTCCCACGTTGTCCCACGTTGTCCCACGTTGTCCCACGTTGTCCCACGTTGTCCCACGTTGTCCAACGATGTCCAACGGTGTCCCACGTTGTCCCACGTTGTTCCATGGTTTCCCACGTTGTCCCACGTTGTCCCACGTTGTCCCACGGTGTCCAACGATGTCCAACGGTGTCCAACGGTGTCCAACGGTGTCCAACGGTGTCCCACGTTGTCCCACGTTGTCCCACGTTGTCCCACGTTGTCCAACGATGTCCAACGGTGTCCCACGTTGTCCCACGTTGTCCCACGATGTCCCACGTTGTCCCACGTTGTCCCACGTTGTCCCACGTTGTCCCACGTTGTCCCACGTTGTCCCACGGTGTCCAACGATGTCCAACGGTGTCCAACGGTGTCCCACGGTGTCCAACGGTGTCCCACGTTGTCCCACGTTGTCCCACGTTGTCCCACGTTGTCCCACGTTGTCCCACGTTGTCCCACGTTGTCCAACGATGTCCAACGGTGACCCACGTTGTCCCACGTTGTTCCATGGTTTCCCACGTTGTCCCACGTTGTCCCACGTTGTCCCACGGTGTCCAACGATGTCCAACGGTGTCCAACGGTGTCCAACGGTGTCCAACGGTGTCCCACGTTGTCCCACGTTGTCCCACGTTGTCCCACGTTGTCCAACGATGTCCAACGGTGTCCCACGTTGTCCCACGTTGTCCCACGATGTCCCACGTTGTCCCACGTTGTCCCACGTTGTCCCACGTTGTCCCACGTTGTCCCACGTTGTCCCACGTTGTCCCACGTTGTCCCACGTTGTCCCACGTTGTCCCACGTTGTCCCACGTTGTCCCACGTTGTCCCACGGTGTCCCACGTTGTCCCACGTTGTCCCACGTTGTCCCACGTTGTCCCACGTTGTCCCACGTTGTCCCACGTTGTCCCACGGTGTCCAACGATGTCCAACGGTGTCCAACGGTGTCCAACGGTGTCCAACGGTGTCCCACGTTGTCCCACGTTGTCCCACGTTGTCCCACGTTGTCCAACGGTGTCCAGCGATGTCCAACGGTGTCCCACGTTGTCCCACGTTTTCCCACGTTGTCCCACGTTGTCCCACGGTGTCCAACGATGTCCAACGATGTCCAACGGTGTCCCACGTTGTCCCACGTTGTTCCATGGTTTCCCACGTTGTCCCACGTTGTCCCACGTTGTCCCACGGTGTCCAACGATGTCCAACGGTGTCCAACGGTGTCCAACGGTGACCAACGGTGTCCCACGTTGTCCCACGTTGTCCCACGTTGTCCCACGTTGTCCCACGTTGTCCCACGATGTCCCACGTTGTCCCACGTTGTCCCACGTTGTCCCACGTTGTCCCACGTGGTCCCACGTTGTCCCACGTTGTCCCACGGTGTCCCACGTTGTCCCACGTTGTCCCACGTTGTCCCACGTTGTCCCACGTTGTCCCACGTTGTCCCACGTGGGCCCACGTTGTCCCACGTTGTCCCACGGTGTCCAACGATGTCCAACGGTGTCCCACGTTGTCCCACGTTGTCCCACGTTGTCCCACGTTGTCCCACGTTGTCCCACGTGGTCCCACGTTGTCCCACGTTGTCCCACGGTGTCCAACGGTGTCCCACGTTGTCCCACGTTGTCCCACGATGTCCCACGTTGTCCCACGTTGTCCCACGTTGTCCCACGTTGTCCCACGTTGTCCCACGTTGTCCCACGTGGTCCCACGTTGTCCCACGTTGTCCCACGGTGTCCAACGATGTCCAACGGTGTCCCACGTTGTCCAACGGTGTCCCACGTTGTCCCACGTTGTCCCACGTTGTCCCACGTTGTCCAACGTTGTCCCACGTTGTCCCACGTTGTCCCACGTTGTGCCACGTTGTCCCACGTTGTCCCACGGTGTCCAACGATGTCCAACGGTGTCCAACGGTGTCCCACGTTGTCCCACGTTGTCCCACGTTGTCCCACGTTGTCCCACGTTGTCCCACGTTGTCCCACGTTGTCCCACGTTGTCCCACGTTGTCCCACGTTGTCCCACGTTGTCCCACGGTGTCCCACGGTGTCCAACGATGTCCAACGGTGTCCCACGTTGTCCCACGTTGTCCCACGATGTCCCACGTTGTCCCACGTTGTCCCACGTTGTCCCACGTTGTCCCACGTTGTCCCACGTTGTCCCACGTGGTCCCACGTTGTCCCACGTTGTCCCACGGTGTCCAACGATGTCCAACGGTGTCCCACGTTGTCCAACGGTGTCCCACGTTGTCCAACGGTGTCCCACGTTGTCCCACGTTGTCCCACGTTGTCCCACGTTGTCCCACGATGTCCCACGTTGTCCCACGTTGTCCCACGTTGTCCCACGTTGTCCCACGTTGTCCCACGTTGTCCCACGTTGTCCCACGTTGTCCCACGATGTCCCACGTTGTCCCACGTTGTCCCACGTTGTCCCACGTTGTCCCACGTTGTCCCACGTTGTCCCACGTTGTCCCACGTTGTCCCACGTTGTCCCACGTTGTCCCACGGTGTCCAACGATGTCCAACGGTGTCCAACGGTGTCCCACGGTGTCCAACGGTGTCCCACGTTGTCCCACGTTGTCCCACGTTGTCCCACGTTGTCCCACGTTGTCCCACGTTGTCCCACGTTGTCCAACGATGTCCAACGGTGTCCCACGTTGTCCCACGTTGTTCCATGGTTTCCCACGTTGTCCCACGTTGTCCCACGTTGTCCCACGGTGTCCAACGATGTCCAACGGTGTCCAACGGTGTCCAACGGTGTCCAACGGTGTCCCACGTTGTCCCACGTTGTCCCACGTTGTCCCACGTTGTCCAACGATGTCCAACGGTGTCCCACGTTGTCCCACGTTGTCCCACGATGTCCCACGTTGTCCCACGTTGTCCCACGTTGTCCCACGTTGTCCCACGTTGTCCCACGTTGTCCCACGGTGTCCAACGATGTCCAACGGTGTCCAACGGTGTCCCACGGTGTCCAACGGTGTCCCACGTTGTCCCACGTTGTCCCACGTTGTCCCACGTTGTCCCACGTTGTCCCACGTTGTCCCACGTTGTCCAACGATGTCCAACGGTGTCCCACGTTGTCCCACGTTGTTCCATGGTTTCCCACGTTGTCCCACGTTGTCCCACGTTGTCCCACGGTGTCCAACGATGTCCAACGGTGTCCAACGGTGTCCAACGGTGTCCAACGGTGTCCCACGTTGTCCCACGTTGTCCCACGTTGTCCCACGTTGTCCAACGATGTCCAACGGTGTCCCACGTTGTCCCACGTTGTCCCACGATGTCCCACGTTGTCCCACGTTGTCCCACGTTGTCCCACGTTGTCCCACGTTGTCCCACGTTGTCCCACGTTGTCCCACGTTGTCCCACGTTGTCCCACGTTGTCCCACGTTGTCCCACGTTGTCCCACGTTGTCCCACGGTGTCCAACGGTGTCCAACGATGTCCCACGTTGTCCCACGTTGTCCCACGTTGTCCCACGTTGTCCCACGATGTCCCACGTTGTCCCACGTTGTCCCACGTTGTCCCACGTTGTCCCACGTTGTCCCACGTTGTCCCACGTTGTCCCACGTTGTCCCACGTTGTCCCACGTTGTCCCACGGTGTCCAACGATGTCCAACGGTGTCCAGCGATGTCCAACGGTGTCCCACGTTGTCCCACGTTTTCCCACGTTGTCCCACGTTGTCCCACGGTGTCCAACGATGTCCAACGATGTCCAACGGTGTCCCACGTTGTCCCACGTTGTTCCATGGTTTCCCACGTTGTCCCACGTTGTCCCACGTTGTCCCACGGTGTCCAACGATGTCCAACGGTGTCCAACGGTGTCCAACGGTGTCCAACGGTGTCCCACGTTGTCCCACGTTGTCCCACGTTGTCCCACGTGGTCCCACGTTGTCCCACGTTGTCCCACGGTGTCCCACGTTGTCCCACGTTGTCCCACGTTGTCCCACGTTGTCCCACGTTGTCCCACGTTGTCCCACGTGGTCCCACGTTGTCCCACGTTGTCCCACGGTGTCCAACGATGTCCAACGGTGTCCCACGTTGTCCCACGTTGTCCCACGTTGTCCCACGTTGTCCCACGTTGTCCCACGTGGTCCCACGTTGTCCCACGTTGTCCCACGGTGTCCAACGGTGTCCCACGTTGTCCCACGTTGTCCCACGATGTCCCACGTTGTCCCACGTTGTCCCACGTTGTCCCACGTTGTCCCACGTTGTCCCACGTTGTCCCACGTGGTCCCACGTTGTCCCACGTTGTCCCACGGTGTCCAACGATGTCCAACGGTGTCCCACGTTGTCCAACGGTGTCCCACGTTGTCCCACGTTGTCCCACGTTGTCCCACGTTGTCCCACGATGTCCCACGTTGTCCCACGTTGTCCCACGTTGTCCCACGTTGTCCCACGTTGTCCCACGTTGTCCCACGTTGTCCCACGTTGTCCCACGTTGTCCCACGTTGTCCCACGTTGTCCCACGTTGTCCCACGTTGTCCCACGGTGTCCAACGATGTCCAACGGTGTCCAACGGTGTCCAACGGTGTCCAACGGTGTCCCACGTTGTCCCACGTTGTCCCACGTTGTCCCACGTTGTCCCACGTTGTCCCACGTTGTCCAACGATGTCCAACGGTGTCCCACGTTGTCCCACGTTGTCCCACGTTGTCCCACGTTGTCCCACGTTGCCCCACGTTGTCCCACGTTGTCCCACGTGGTCCCACGTTGTCCCACGTTGTCCCACGGTGTCCAACGATGTCCAACGGTGTCCCACGTTGTCCAACGGTGTCCCACGTTGTCCCACGTTGTCCCACGTTGTCCCACGTTGTCCCACGTTGTCCCACGTTGTCCCACGTTGTCCCACGATGTCCCACGTTGTCCCACGTTGTCCCACGTTGTCCCACGGTGTCCAACGATGTCCAACGGTGTCCCACGTTGTCCAACGGTGTCCCACGTTGTCCCACGTTGTCCCACGTTGTCCCACGTTGTCCCACGATGTCCCACGTGGTCCCACGTTGTCCCACGTTGTCCCACGGTGTCCAACGATGTCCAACGGTGTCCCACGTTGTCCAACGGTGTCCCACGTTGTCCCACGTTGTCCCACGTTGTCCCACGTTGTCCCACGATGTCCCACGTTGTCCCACGTTGTCCCACGTTGTCCCACGTTGTCCCACGTTGTCCCACGTTGTCCCACGTTGTCCCACGTTGTCCCACGTTGTCCCACGTTGTCCCACGTTGTCCCACGTTGTCCCACGTTGTCCCACGTTGTCCCACGTTGTCCCACGTTGTCCCACGTTGTCCCACGTTGTCCCACGGTGTCCAACGATGTCCAACGGTGTCCAACGGTGTCCCACGGTGTCCAACGGTGTCCCACGTTGTCCCACGTTGTCCCACGTTGTCCCACGTTGTCCCACGTTGTCCCACGTTGTCCCACGTTGTCCCACGTTGTCCCACGTTGTCCCACGTTGTCCCACGTTGTCCCACGTTGTCCCACGGTGTCCAACGATGTCCAACGGTGTCCAGCGATGTCCAACGGTGTCCCACGTTGTCCCACGTTTTCCCACGTTGTCCCACGTTGTCCCACGTTGTCCCACGGTGTCCAACGATGTCCAACGGTGTCCAACGGTGTCCAACGGTGTCCAACGGTGTCCCACGTTGTCCCACGTTGTCCCACGTTGTCCCACGTTGTCCCACGTTGTCCCACGATGTCCCACGTTGTCCCACGTTGTCCCACGTTGTCCCACGTGGTCCCACGTTGTCCCACGTTGTCCCACGGTGTCCCACGTTGTCCCACGTTGTCCCACGTTGTCCCACGTTGTCCCACGTTGTCCCACGTTGTCCCACGTGGTCCCACGTTGTCCCACGTTGTCCCACGGTGTCCAACGATGTCCAACGGTGTCCCACGTTGTCCCACGTTGTCCCACGTTGTCCCACGTTGTCCCACGTTGTCCCACGTGGTCCCACGTTGTCCCACGTTGTCCCACGGTGTCCAACGGTGTCCCACGTTGTCCCACGTTGTCCCACGATGTCCCACGTTGTCCCACGTTGTCCCACGTTGTCCCACGTTGTCCCACGTTGTCCCACGTTGTCCCACGTTGTCCCACGTTGTCCCACGGTGTCCAACGATGTCCAACGGTGTCCCACGTTGTCCAACGGTGTCCCACGGTGTCCAACGATGTCCAACGGTGTCCAACGGTGTCCCACGGTGTCCAACGGTGTCCCACGTTGTCCCACGTTGTCCCACGTTGTCCCACGTTGTCCCACGTTGTCCCACGTTGTCCCACGTTGTCCAACGATGTCCAACGGTGTCCCACGTTGTCCCACGTTGTTCCATGGTTTCCCACGTTGTCCCACGTTGTCCCACGTTGTCCCACGGTGTCCAACGATGTCCAACGGTGTCCAACGGTGTCCAACGGTGTCCAACGGTGTCCCA
The DNA here is from genome assembly GCF_910591885.1 of Bombus terrestris. Classification (NCBI taxonomy): domain Eukaryota; kingdom Metazoa; phylum Arthropoda; class Insecta; order Hymenoptera; family Apidae; genus Bombus; species Bombus terrestris. The sequence goes on from NW_025963704.1 coordinate 52,769, forward strand.
CGTTGTCCCACGTTGTCCCACGTTGTCCCACGGTGTCCAACGATGTCCAACGGTGTCCCACGTTGTCCCACGTTGTCCCACGATGTCCCACGTTGTCCCACGTTGTCCCACGTTGTCCCACGTTGTCCCACGATGTCCCACGTTGTCCCACGTTGTCCCACGTTGTCCCACGTTGTCCAACGTTGTCCCACGTTGTCCCACGTTGTCCGACGTTGTCCCACGTTGTCCCACGTTGTCCCACGGTGTCCAACGATGTCCAACGGTGTCCAACGGTGTCCCACGTTGTCCCACGTTGTCCCACGTTGTCCCACGTTGTCCCACGTTGTCCAACGATGTCCAACGGTGTCCCACGTTGTCCCACGTTGTCCCACGTTGTCCCACGTTGTCCCACGTTGTCCCACGTTGTCCCACGTTGTCCCACGTGGTCCCACGTTGTCCCACGTTGTCCCACGGTGTCCAACGATGTCCAACGGTGTCCCACGTTGTCCAACGGTGTCCCACGTTGTCCCACGTTGTCCCACGTTGTCCCATGTTGTCCCACGTTGTCCCACGATGTCCCACGTTGTCCCACGTTGTCCCACGTTGTCCCACGGTGTCCAACAATGTCCAACGGTGTCCCACGTTGTCCAACGGTGTCCCACGTTGTCCCACGTTGTCCCACGTTGTCCACGTTGTCCCACGATGTCCCACGTGGTCCCACGTTGTCCCACGTTGTCCCACGGTGTCCAACGATGTCCAACGGTGTCCCACGTTGTCCAACGGTGTCCCACGTTGTCCAACGGTGTCCCACGTTGTCCCACGTTGTCCCACGTTGTCCCACGTTGTCCCACGATGTCCCACGTTGTCCCACGTTGTCCCACGTTGTCCCACGTTGTCCCACGTTGTCCCACGTTGTCCCACGTTGTCCCACGTTGTCCCACGTTGTCCCACGTTGTCCCACGTTGTCCCACGTTGTCCCACGTTGTCCCACGTTGTCCCACGTTGTCCCACGTTGTCCCACGTTGTCCCACGTTGTCCCACGGTGTCCACCGATGTCGAACGGTGTCCAACGGTGTCCCACGGTGTCCAACGGTGTCCCACATTGTCCCACGTTGTCCCACGTTGTCCCACGTTGTCCCACGTTGTCCCACGTTGTCCCACGTTGTCCAACGATGTCCAACGGTGTCCCACGTTGTCCCACGTTGTTCCATGGTTTCCCACGTTGTCCCACGTTGTCCCACGTTGTCCCACGGTGTCCAACGATGTCCAACGGTGTCCAACGGTGTCCAACGGTGTCCAACGGTGTCCCACGTTGTCCAACGATGTCCAACGGTGTCCCACGTTGTCCCACGTTGTCCCACGTTGTCCCACGTTGTCCCACGTTGTCCCACGTTGTCCCACGTTGTCCCACGTTGTCCCACGTTGTCCCACGTTGTCCCACGTTGTCCCACGGTGTCCAACGGTGTCCAACGATGTCCCACGTTGTCCCACGTTGTCCCACGTTGTCCCACGTTGTCCCACGATGTCCCACGTTGTCCCACGTTGTCCCACGTTGTCCCACGTTGTCCCACGTTGTCCCACGTTGTCCCACGTTGTCCCACGGTGTCCAACGATGTCCAACGGTGTCCCACGTTGTCCCACGTTGTCCCACGATGTCCCACGTTGTCCCACGTTGTCCCACGTTGTCCCACGTTGTCCCACGTTGTCCCACGATGTCCCACGTTGTCCCACGTTGTCCCACGTTGTCCCACGTTGTCCCACGTTGTCCCACGTTGTCCCACGTTGTCCCACGTTGTCCCACGTTGTCCCACGTTGTCCCACGTTGTCCCACGGTGTCCAACGATGTCCAACGGTGTCCAACGGTGTCCCACGGTGTCCAACGGTGTCCCACGTTGTCCCACGTTGTCCCACGTTGTCCCACGTTGTCCCACGTTGTCCCACGTTGTCCCACGTTGTCCCACGTTGTCCCACGTTGTCCCACGTTGTCCCACGTTGTCCCACGTTGTCCCACGTTGTCCCACGTTGTCCCACGGTGTCCCACGGTGTCCAACGATGTCCAACGGTGTCCCACGTTGTCCCACGTTGTCCCACGATGTCCCACGTTGTCCCACGTTGTCCACGTTGTCCCACGTTGTCCCACGTTGTCCCACGTTGTCCCACGTGGTCCCACGTTGTCCCACGTTGTCCCACGGTGTCCAACGATGTCCAACGGTGTCCCACGTTGTCCAACGGTGTCCCACGTTGTCCAACGGTGTCCCACGTTGTCCCACGTTGTCCCACGTTGTCCCACGTTGTCCCACGATGTCCCACGTTGTCCCACGTTGTCCCACGTTGTCCCACGTTGTCCCACGTTGTCCCACGTTGTCCCACGTTGTCCCACGTTGTCCCACGTTGTCCCACGTTGTCCCACGTTGTCCCACGGTGTCCAACGATGTCCAACGGTGTCCAACGGTGTCCCACGGTGTCCAACGGTGTCCCACGTTGTCCCACGTTGTCCCACGTTGTCCCACGTTGTCCCACGTTGTCCCACGTTGTCCCACGTTGTCCAACGATGTCCAACGGTGTCCCACGTTGTCCCACGTTGTTCCATGGTTTCCCACGTTGTCCCACGTTGTCCCACGTTGTCCCACGGTGTCCAACGATGTCCAACGGTGTCCAACGGTGTCCAACGGTGTCCAACGGTGTCCCACGTTGTCCCACGTTGTCCCACGTTGTCCCACGGTGTCCAACGATGTCCAACGGTGTCCCACGTTGTCCCACGTTGTCCCACGATGTCCCACGTTGTCCCACGTTGTCCCACGTTGTCCCACGTTGTCCAACGTTGTCCCACGTTGTCCCACGTTGTCCCACGTTGTCCCACGTTGTCCCACGTTGTCCCACGTTGTCCACGTTGTCCCACGTTGTCCCACGTTGTCCCACGTTGTCCCACGTTGTCCCACGTTGTCCCACGGTGTCCAACGATGTCCAACGGTGTCCAACGGTGTCCCACGGTGTCCAACGGTGTCCCACGTTGTCCCACGTTGTCCCACGTTGTCCCACGTTGTCCCACGTTGTCCCACGTTGTCCCACGTTGTCCAACGATGTCCAACGGTGTCCCACGTTGTCCCACGTTGTTCCATGGTTTCCCACGTTGTCCCACGTTGTCCCACGTTGTCCCACGGTGTCCAACGATGTCCAACGGTGTCCAACGGTGTCCAACGGTGTCCAACGGTGTCCCACGTTGTCCCACGTTGTCCCACGTTGTCCCACGTTGTCCAACGATGTCCAACGATGTCCAACGGTGTCCCACGTTGTCCCACGTTGTCCCACGATGTCCCACGTTGTCCCACGTTGTCCCACGTTGTCCCACGTTGTCCCACGTTGTCCCACGTTGTC